>NC_041385.1:175836713-175866716 GCF_002162155.2 Triticum dicoccoides
CTCAGCAACAGAGAGGTAGGGGCGGCGAGGGCGGGCTCGGGATCGGGAGGCGGCAGTGCTGGGCGGGCTCGGGCGGCGGCGGTGAGGTCGAGGGTGGCGACGGTGAGGTCGAGAGCGGCGGCGGGTGGTGGCGGTGAGGTTGATGGCAGGTGGCGGCGGTGAGGGCAGGCTCGGGCGGCAGCGACAGAGGAGTTGGGGGAACAGGGACGGGGGGAGTGGGGTGAAAGGAGGGCTTAGCAAAATTTTGAGCCCGCGTGTGGTTCAGTCAAACTAGCAGTAGCGCTGTTTCGTAAATGCGCGATAGCTAAGTTAGCTATAGTGCGTTTTAGCAAAACACGCTGCTGCTATAGGAAGCAGTAATTTCTTTTGTTTATCCTTACATTTTCTTTTTTTTCATTTCTCTATTTCCTACTTCTATCATTTTCATTTACTTTTCTATTTTTTTCATTTTTCTTTTCTTTCTTAGCAGTAGTGCTGTACGCAGGAAACGCGTTGCAACAAGGACCATAGTCGTAGCGCGCTTTGTGTGGAATCGCTACTACTACTCCTAGCCTACCGCCAACACGGTGGGAATTATAGTGGTAGCGCTTGTTTCTGAACACGCGCTACTATTATAGTTTAAGCTATAGCGCGCTTTGCACGAACGTGCTACTACAAATTAGCAGTAGCGCCCTATTTTAACCAGCGCTACTGCTATACCTCTATGTATAGGCTTTCCTTAGTAATGTAAATGTTTTCAAATAGCACATGGTTCACCCATGAAAGCCATGTGCCTACCAAACCGTGGTTGATGCCCCCCTTGCTACGCGCGTGATCTGAGTCGTGCATTCTGATTCGCCAGAACCCAAACCCCACGGATCGTACGTCTGCACTATTGGATGCTCCCAGATCGAAAGGCAATCCTCATCCCTTTCGACAGGAAATGCAGTCCTCCTAGGAATTGATTTATATGCCAAAATGCATGGTAAATGCCAAAAAATGTCTTACATATAGCACACGAGACCTGAAATGCGCCAGCAAATCAAACTAGTGGTAATGGTGATTGCTTAACGTGGGAAAAATTTAGAGGCGAAACGATGTACTCACGTCTTCATTTCAAAATTAGTACGTCTTTATTTCAAACGAAAATTTTCTCTTTGTGCACACGAGCGCTTTGAGGCAATCATTTGCATAGGCCTTTCCGTGTGGCGACCGGAGATATTTTCCACCCTTTTCACCTAGGCCGCTGTCGGTGTCAAAACCGGCGGATCTCGGGTAGGGGGTCCTGAACTGTGCGTCTAGGCGGATGGTAACAGGAGACAAGGGACACGATATTTTTACCCAGGTTCGGGCCCTCTCGATGGAGGTAAAACCCTAATCCTGCTTGATTGATATTGATGATATGGGTAGTACAAGAGTGGATTTACCACGAGATCAAGGATGCTAAACCCTAGAAGCTAGCCTATGGTATGATTATTGTAATGATTGTCGTCCTACGGACTAAAACCCTCCTGTTTATATAGACATCGGAGAGGGCTAGGGTTACACAGAGTCGGTTACAATGGTAGGAGATCTACATATCCGTATCGCCAAGCTTGCCTTCCACGCCAAGGAAAGTCCCATCCGGACACGGGACGAAGTCTTCAATCTTGTATCTTCATAGTCTTGGAGTCCAGCCGATGATGATAGTCCGGCTATCCGGACACCCCTTAGTCCAGGACTCCCTCGGTAGCCCCCGAACCAGGCTTCAATGACGATAAGTCCAGCGCGTATGTAGTCTTCGGCGTTGCAAGGCGGGTTCTCCTTTAAGTTCCATGTACCTGCCGAACAGTGTCCGGCTTCCTTATCAATGTCGCGCTTCTTGGCTTCCATGCCCAATAATGGCCTTCTTCCACGCGTCGCACGAATGTGAAAAGCTAGGGTATCTTTTATGTTTTACCCCCTAGCTGCGCAAATAACCTGCCTATAAGAGAGGCAAGAATCCAGATCCAAATCATACCATCTTCCTTCTGCGAGTACCCATCGGAGCGCTTCTGACCAAAAATCCATTCCATCATGGACCGTCGATGCGGCTCCTCTTCTCGCGCTCCCAGCCCTCTGCCAGGAGATTGGAGGAGATGTTCTGTCCCGCACAACGAGCTAGTGACGCTCCAAGAGGAGGGATATCTCCCTCCGGCCTTCATGGTTCCGGTTCAAGCCGGGCTGGCCACCTACAAAGGTGGGAAGCAAGCGGAGGCTACCCCAAGTCCCAACAAAGGGGAGCGGGTGTGCTTCGTCCCCTATCTGATAAGGGGGCTCGGATTTCCTATACATCCGTTCCTCCGCAGGCTCCTGGAGTTCTACGGACTCCAGCTCCATCACCTCACGCCCGCCTCTATCTTGCATATCGTGGGTTACGTAGCTCTTTGCGAGCTATTTCTGGGCGTCGAGCCCCATTTTGCGCTGTGGAAGAGGTTGTTCTGCCTTGTACCCCGCTCTCACGAGGGGTCCATATATCAAGTGGGCGGTGCCGAAATATGGCGCATCGCCGGGACCGGATATCCATCCGGAACCCCTAAGAAGGCGTCCGAAGACTGGCCTTCAGAATGGTTTTACGTAGAAGACGCTCCGCTGCCGGACCCTGTTCGGATCGGCCTCCCGGAGTTCAGTAATGCTCCTCTGAAGAAACGCCTTAGCTGGCGCCCACGGAGCCCCCAGCTGGAGGAAGACAAGAGCGTCCACTATTTGATGGGCCGAATAAGGTTACTGGCCCATTCCGGGTTGACCATGATTGGAGTCATGGCAACGTGCATTATGCGAGGGGTGCAGCCGCTGCAATACACGGGCCACCCGATGTGGGATTTCAACAGGGAGGACGATGCCACCCGTCATGGCCGCAAAGGGCCGGGATCGACCGAAGACCTGGCGAAGATCCTGTCCGGCCTATACAAGGGGGAGAAGGAGGATTTCCTCCAGACGAGCCTGTTGAATGGGTTCTCCATGAATAACTCTCGGCGTTGGGTAAGCGAACACTTTGAGTTCCCGACCCATGCTTTCAAAGTTTAAGTTTCTTATATTATGCTTTCGATGCAGGAGCTGCGTCGGGTTGTGGAGGGCATGCTTAACCCAGCTCCGCAACCCGAGGATCCAGAGAGATCCCAGGATCCAACCTCCGAAGAGGACCCGGACATAAAGGTGGAGCTAATTGACGGGGTGTTCCACCAACTCAGCATGGACAATGCTTTAGTCGCCATTACGGCTGACTACCCCGGCCTATATCCGGCTTCCCAGGTGATTGTGACTGAAGTCCTGACACCATTATTTCTTCCTTGCACTTTTCTAACCCCCGTATATGATGATGTTTTGCAGGAGGCGCCTTCAAGGCGGGAAGCCGAGCTCGCGGCGGCTGACCAACAAGCGTCAGTCCGGCCGAGTAGACGGAAGAGGAGCACGGCGCGGATTGAAACATTGCCGCAAAGGTATAGCTCACTGTTTGTTATTTAGAGCAACATTCCTAGGAAGCGTTTGAGTGCTCATGACTTTTGTAGGAGAAAAAGCGCCCGCCGGACTGCGGGCGTAGAGGTTGCCAACCCAGCCTCTACCGGCCAAGCTCCAGCACCTGGTCTGGAGGGGGAGGTGAGCGCAAGGCGTGAGCCGGATACTCCTCCAACGAAGGATGCCGACAGACTGTCCGCCACCAAGTCTGAGGTGGAGAGCGCCATGAACCACAGGCACCGCCGGACAGTTTTTCGTGACGCGTGCTTCTCCCCTGAGGCGTTGAATGCCTTTAACACGGAGGACGCGCACCTCCGTGTTGCTCAAGATGGTTTGACCAGAGCCACGGAGCAGTATGTAAAAGACATACGGGTAAGAGAATTTAATAGTTGTATATGCCAGTAGCCCCCGAGACTTAAAGTAGTTATATTAACTGATTTAAGGATCATTTGAAACGCAGGATCTTACAGAGAAGAATACCCAACTGTCTCAGGAGCTGCAAGAGTGTAAGGCCCAACTCGAGGCCGCACTTGCTGCCGCAGGAGGAAACACAGAGACCCCTCCTGGTAACACATTATTAAAAAGATAAGTGGTGTGCGGCGTGCGCGCAAGTCTAATAATGACATTGCAGGTGCTGCCGGACAGGATCCGGACAGGCAAGAACTACTGCGCCAGCTGAAGGCCGGCGAGAGGGTGCTGACGAGGGTGCAGCAGGAAAGGAACAAGCTTCAGGATGCCCACGCCCAGCTTGGAGAAGAGCTGAAATGTGTACGGGCTGAGCTGTCAGGCTCCGTGAAGGAGAATCAGTGGCTTCGTCGCGGCATCTATAGTAAGTGCTTGAGCGAACTCCTTTGAAAAGAAGAGTTCGGCGAGGAAGTCAATTGACAAAAATATGTCTATAGGTGTACTCATAGGTCGGCCTGCGGAGGAGATGCCCGTATCAACGGGTGATCAACTTCCCGAGCTGGTGCAACTGCTCGAACGAGTTCGGCAGGCAATGAGCGGCGTCGTCCAGGCTTTATGGACATCCCTTTCCCTGTCCGATGGCCTTGGAGAGCTTGCGGAGAAGCTTCAGGGAGTGCCGCAGCGCTTCCGTTTATGGAAGATTTCGGCCTGCCGCCAGGGTGCCAGGGAGGCCTGGGCCATGGTAAAGACGCGGTACAAGAAGGCGGATCCCAACCACATGGCCGAGGTCGGACCTATGGGGCCTGATGGGAAGGAGATCCCTGTGAGTTTAGTATACGGCCAAGTAGAGTTGGCCGCTAAACTTTCCCAACGGGACTGTAGATTAGACAGCCTGTTAGACGGGATTGAGGAGGAATACAGTCAGTCGATTTGACAATGTATTTTAAAATGACATGTAAAATGCCTTCTAGCCGGATTGTAGATCGTTTGTCTTTGCCAACCTTTTCGCTTCAACCTCGGGACCCTAGAGTCCGGAGTGTGTCCGAATACCTTCTCGGTTAAGAAACAACCGGGGCATGCATGGAGACCAGGCGTAGGGGTCATTAGTGCTTTATCAGACAAGTGCCCAACTAGTTATGTTATATTACATGGTTAGTAAGAAACATCTTCCAGGGAGAATAGTTCCGTTAAGGGTTCCTTTCCCTGGGAGGCATGCCCTAAAGTGCATGTCCGGACTGCGAAAAGAGCAGAAAACATCTGGGGGCAGATAAATAAGTAGGTAAAAAATCATCTTTCAAGTCACCGACCGAATATTCCCTTAAGAACGCTAGCTTTCGGCTTCACCCAGTCTGAGGTACACATCCGGCTGACCCGGCAGTAACAATCGCAGAGGTGCTCCCTTTACCTGCTAGCCGAACAATCGGGAACGTAGGGGTAAGCACAGGAGCCAGGCAACCCAGCTTGGCCAAAACTTAAGTCATATCGATGCATATAATGGTGAATAAAAGGTACATGTGGAAGTTTGACACAAGTGCTGGGCATGAAGCCCTTATAATTAAGCTTCTGGTAAAGAAGCCTCCAGGTATAGTGAGTGCGGATGGCACGTCAAGTGTGTGCGAACAATGCACAAGTAGGCCTTTAAGGGCTTTTTAGGAAAAAGGGGTGAGAGAAGAAAGAGAAACAAAAGACAGCTGAAGTGTAAAAATTTGGACGGGGGAAGGGGATGAACTCTTAGTCCGGCGCTAGGCATAGAATCTTCGGAGGCGGGCTGCGTTCCATGGGTTCGGCTCGAGTCGGTTGTCCGACGCATTTCGTAGACGGTACGCTCCGCCGGTCAAGACTTGGTCGATAATGAAGGGGCCTTCCCATTTGGGCTTGAGCTTGTCCTTTTTCTTGTCCGCCAGGCGTAGAACTAGTTCGCCAACGTTGTAAGCCTTGGCCCGTACTTCTCTGCTTTGGTATCTTCGAGCCAGCTACTGATAGAGTGCGGAACGAGCCTTGGCAACGTCGTGTTCTTCCTCCAATGCGTCCAAGCTGTCCTGCCGATCCAGCTCGGCTTCTCTTTCTTCGTACATGCGCACTCGAGGTGAGTCATGCATGATGTCGCAGGGCAGAACTGCTTCTGCGCCGTATACCATAAAAAATGGTGTGAATCCGGTAGTACGTTGGGAGTTGTCCGCGGCCCCCAGAGTACGGAGTCGAGCTCCTCTACCCAGTGCGTGTCAGATTTCGTAAGTGACCGCACTAGTCTGGGTTTGATGCCGCTCATTATTAGACCATTTGCTCGTTCCACTTGACCGTTGGTTTGAGGATGATAGACTGAAGCGTAATCGAGCTTAATGCCCATATTTTTGCACCATGATTTAACCTCGTCGGCCGTGAAGTTCATGCCGTTATCGGTGATGATGTTGTGGGGGACACCATAACGGTGTACTACCACGGATATGAAGTCTATCACTGGTCCGGACTCTGCCGTTTTAACTGGCTTGGCCTCTATCCATTTGGTGAATTTATCCACCATGACCAATAGGTACCTTTGCTTGTGGGTTCCCCCTTTAAGGGGTCCAACCATGTCAAGCCCCCAGACCGCGAACGGCCAGGTAATGGGTATAGTTTTGAGGGTGGTGGGTGGCATATGGCTCTGATTAGCAAAGAGCTGACAACCGACGCATCTTTGGACTAAGTCCTGAGCATCTGCCCGGGCCGTCGGCCAATAAAATCCTGTACGGAATGCCTTTCCTACAAGGGCCCGAGCTGCGGCGTGGTGTCCGCCTAGTCCGGCATGAATTTCAGCCAGAAGATTTCGCCCTTCCTCTTCGGAGATACACCTTTGAAGGACTCCGGTTGTGCTTTTCTTATAGAGTTCTCCCTCTTGGACCTTGTAGGCTTTGGATCACCGAACTATGCAGTGGGCCTCAGTTTGGTCTTTGGGAAGTTCCTGCCTAAGCAAGTAGGCTAGGAATGGCTCTGTCCACGGGGCGATTACTGCCATTATGTCGTGGGCTGAAGGTGTTATTTCATCGGCTGAATCGCCGATTATGTCAGATTGCTCTGTGTCGGTTGGTGCGGCTGCTTCCAGTTTGTTATTTCCGGACACCTCTTCCCATAGTACGGATGGCTTAAACAGCCGTTCCAGGAAGATGTTTGGAGGGACAGCGTCACGTTTTGCGCTGATGCGTGCCAATACGTCAGCCGCTTGGTTATTATCCCTGGCTACATGGTGGAATTCAAGTCCTTCGAACCGAGCTGACATTTTAAGGACAACGTTACGATAGGCTGCCATTTTCGGATCCTTGGCGTCAAAGTCTCCATTTACTTGGGATATTGCAAGGTTTGAGTCCCCGCGCACCTCTAGGCGTTGAATGCCCATGGAGATTGCCATCCGGAGGCCATGTAAGAGGGCCTCGTACTCGGCTGCATTGTTGGAGTCCGTGTACATTATCTGAAGTACGTATTGGACTGTGTCCTCGGTTGGGGACGTCAATACGATGCCAGCCCCCAATCCGGCCAACATTTTGGAGCCGCCGAAGTGCATAATCCAATTGGAGTATGTGCCGTACTCTTTAGGGAGTTCGGCTTCAGTCCACTCAGCGACAAAGTCAGCCAAAACTTGCGACTTTATAGCTCGCCGAGGTTTGTAAGTTATATCGAATGGTAATAGCTCAATGGCCCATTTTGCAATCCTGCCCGTCGCGTCGCGGTTGTTTATAATGTCATTTAGGGGTACTTCGGAGGCCACTGTTATCGAACACTCTTGAAAGTAGTGTCGGAGCTTCCGGGATGCCATGAACACCGCATACGCTATCTTTTGGTAGTGCGGGTAACGGGACTTGCAGGGAGTTAACACAGTGGATACGTAGTACACTGGTTTTTGAAGAGGGAATTTATGCCCTTCTGTCTCTTGTTCTACGACGAGTACCGCGCTTACAACTTGATGTGTTGCCGCGATGTATAACAACATTGGTTCGCCCAGGTTAGGCGCGGCCTGGACCGGATTTGTTGCCAATATGGCTTTTATTTCTTCGAGTCCGGCGGTGGCAGCATCCGTCCACTCGAAGTGTTTGGTGCGCCTTAGGAGGCGATAGAGGGGCAATGCCTTTTCTCCCAAACGGGAGATAAAGCGGCTTAGAGCCGCCACGCATCCAGTCAATTTTTGTATCTGTCTGAGGTCTTTTGGAATATCCAGCTATGACAGAGCTCGGATCTTGGTCGGGTTCGCTTCGATTCCTCTACCGGATACAATGAAGCCCAGGAGCTTTCCGGCTGGTACGCCGAAAACGCATTTCTCCGAATTCAGCTTGATGTCATATGCTCGGAGGTTGTCGAATGTGAGCCTCAAATCGTCTACTAGAGTTTCGACGTGTTTGGTTTTGACGACTACGTCGTCTATGTATGCCTCTACTGTTTTGCCGATCTGGGTGGCCAGACATGTCTGAATCATGCGCTGATATGTTGCACCGGTGTTTTTAAGTCCGAAGGGCATCGTGTTGAAGCAGAATGGTCCATATGGAGTAATGAATGCCGTTGCGGCTTGGTCCGCTTCCGCCATCTTGATTTGATGGTAGCCGGAGTATGCGTCCAGGAAGCACAATGAATCATGCCCTGCGGTAGCATCGATTATTTGGTCGATGCGGGGGAGGGGGAAGGGATCCTTTGGGCAGGCCTTGTTGAGGTCTTTAAAATCGACACATAGGCGCCAGGATTTGTCCTTCTTTGGTACCATTACCAGGTTTGCTAGCCAATCCGGATGTTTGATGTCTCTGATGAATCCGGCTTCCAATAGTTTGTCTAGTTCTTCTCCCATTGCCTGTCTTTTGGGTTCGGAAAATCATCGAAGAGCCTGTTTGACTGGTTTGAACCCTTTTAGGATATTTAGGCTATGTTCTGCCAATCTGCGTGGGATTCTCGGCATATCTGAAGGGTGCCAGGCGAAGATGTCCCAATTTTCCCGAAGGAATTCTCGCAGTGCGGCGTCTACATCAGGGTTCAACTGCGCCCCGATGGAGGCCGTCTTTGTCGGGTCCGTTGGATGGACCTGGAATTTTACTATTTCGTCCGCTCGTTCAAAGGAGGTGGACTTGGATCTCTTATCGAGTATCACATCGTCCCTATTCACCGTAGAGCGCAGCGTGGTGAGTTCTTCTGCCGCTAGGGCTTCGGATAGTGCCTCCAGGGCTAATGCGGCTGTCTTGTTTTCGGCGCGGAGTGCTATGTCCGGATCACTAACGAGAGTGATTATTCCGCCGGGCCCAGGCATTTTGAGCTTCATGTACCCGTAATGGGGTACGGCTTGAAAAATTGTGAATGCCTCTCGTCCTAATATAGCGTGATATCCGCTGTTGAACGGGGCCACTTGGAACGTGACTACTTCGGACCTGTAATTGTCCGGCGAGCCGAACACTACATCGAGTGTGATTTTTCTGGTGCAGCGCGCTTCCCGGCTAGGGATTATTCCTCTGAAGGTTGTGCTGCTTCACTCAATGCGGCTCCAGTCTATTTCCATTTTCTGAAGAGTTTCCTCGTAGATGAGGTTTAATCCGCAGCCACCATCCATGAGTACCTTGGTAAGTCGAAAGCCGTCCACTATTGGACTAAGTACCAGTGCGGCTGGTGCTCTGGCTGTTCGGAATTTAGGTTCGTCGCTGGCGTTGAAGGTGATGGCTGTGTTGCTCCATGGATTTGTTGTTGCTACTTGGTAGACTTCGGCGAGGCTGCGGATTGTTCGTTTCCGCATATTATTTGATGCGAAAGTCTCGAAGACTGTTGATACCGTACCGGTATTGTTGGAGTGGTTTTCCGGGGCTAGAAGCTCCTCGCCACTTTTGGCCACCTGCTGTAATATCCAACATGATCGAAGGCTATGTGTTGGGGTGGCGCCCTCTGTACTGTGAATTTTACAGGGTCCGCTAAGCCGTCCCTCCAGTACGGTTCCGTGCCATTTATGGGGTTTTTGCTTTTTGGTTTTTGTACCTGGTGCCTGAGTGTAATGCACCCTTTTGTTGCGGACTAGGGTTGTATTGGGGGCCGGATTGTCCCAAAACTTATTTTCGGTTTTCCGGAAACTCTCCATCGCACAGTACTTTCATACTATGGACGCCAGGTCGGCGAAGCGTGTAACTTCATGATGGCTGACGGCGTTCAAGATTCCCTCGTCCGTGCAATTATTGCAAAAAATTGAGATTGCGTTCTCCTCTCGGTAGTCCTTTATCCTGTCCATAACCAGGAGGAATCTGGCCCAGTAATGATGTACTGTTTCAGCGGGCTCTTGCCGGATTAGAGATAGATCGCATATGTCTGGGCGGGTGGGTGGAATTAAGTCCGGAACCCTACCCATCTCGAGGCTCAAGGGCCGAGAAGTTTCCAAATTTGGAAGCTTGGATTGCTGGATGTTGCCCAACGAGTCCGGTCCGATGCCTGAATTTAGGTTCAGTGCTTGATCGAAGTCCGCCCCTCCGCGGGAATCCGGCATGGAGGGTTCGGGAGCCCGGACATGACTAGTTTTCAATACAGGAGAAAAGTCGCCGCGTTGTTCCTCTACCACTTCAACATGGTGGGTGACCTGGGGAGAGTTAATCTCTCTCAGATCAGTTTTAAGCCCAATCTGATTGTAGTCTGTAGCGACTCCCAGGGCGGCGATGCGATCCAAGAGCTCGTTTACGGACGAGAGCTCTATTGGATCCAGCCGCTCAGCGAATTCCAAGCTGACATGAAGATTGCTTTTGACGACCTGAGAGGTCATTGTCGAAGCGGTGGCCGGACAGGCGGTCATAAGAAAACCACCTAGCCGGATAGTTTGGCCGGCGGCCAAGGCTCCTTAGGCGAAGATACCGTCCTTGAAGACGGGAAGAGGCATCCTTCCTATCGGTGACGGCACAGAGGAACTCTCAATGAAAGCACCAATGTCGGTGTCAAAACTGGCGGATCTCGGGTAGGGGTTCCCGAACTGTGCGTCTAGGCGGATGGTAACAGGAGACAAGGGACACGATGTTTTTACCCAGGTTCGGGCCCTCTCGATGGAGGTAAAACCCTACTCCTGCTTGATTGATATTAATGATATGGGTAGTACAAGAGTGGATCTACCACGAGATCAAGGAGGCTAAACCCTAGAAGCTAGCCGATGGTATGATTGTTGTAATGATTGTCGTCCTACGGACTAAAACCCTCCGGTTTATATAGACACCGGAGAGGGCTAGGGTTACACAGAGTCGGTTACAATGGTAGGAGATCTACATATCCGTATCGCCAAGCTTGCCTTCCACGCCAAGGAAAGTCCCATCCGGACACAGGACGAAGTCTTCAATCTTGTATCTTCATAGTCTTGGAGTCTGGCCGATGATGATAGTCCGGCTATCCGGACACCCCTTAGTCCAGGACTCCCTCAGCCGCCAACACCCCCCCACGGCCCTCCTGCGTTTCACTCAAGTAGTCCACCCAATCTCCATCGCTAGCTCCCCCTCCCCCAGATCCAAATCAGGACCCTCTCCAGCGCCGGCGTGCTCACCCCAGCCATGTGCCCGCTCTTCAGCGTCAAGCCTACCTCCACTGTTGTTCCCAACACGCGGCTGCCCGCGCCTTGCCATCTTTGTTTGCTCGCTAGCCACCCTCGAGCATATCGATGATGTAATCCTCACCTCTCCTGTGGTCTGGCCGGGTTTGCATTAAGAAGCCTGTTAGTTACTGCTCTCCATCATGGTGAGACATATTTCCTCGCAACCCCTCTTCCTATTTTGTTCCTTACGTTCCCAAATTGTCTATAAAATAACGGAGAGCATATATATTTTAATTATCTACCTTCCTAACTAGTACATATAAGTTGTATTTGTTCCAATAAGTTACTGCCGATTTACAGATCGCGGGCGCCCTGGTCACACAAACTTAACAAATTAGCCATACATTTTATGAATTATTGCATGACATGTTTAGAAAGCTTAATACCAAGTTTTTAGTTTTATGCTTATCCTCCTTTCCTGAGTTTCACATGTGTTCTCTGTAGATGCCGAATAGCAGCGACAGCACTCATGCTTCAGGCGATGTATCTTCATATGATTTCAACAACCCTATGTCTTCAGAAGATGGTGAGGAATCAAGTAATCTTGAACGGGATAGAGTTGCAGCAATTACCCTTCCGGTCAGGACACGGAGGTACGCTCCAAGGAAGCCCACACACCAGCCTAAAGGTGTATATGAAGTAACTGAGATCGATATAATGTCTTGGGCTCCAACAAAACTAGATAAAGCACACACGAGGTTCTGGAGTGTGTGTGGATTTGTTGGCGGGGCAAGGCTGAACATAAATCTGCCGGGGTTTCAGAAGGCTGACACAGAAACACGGCGATGGATAGTCTAGGAGATCATGGATCACTTCAATGTTCCAGAGCAGTGGAGAATATAGGTGGAACACGCTGCACTGAAGAGGGCTAGTGATGCTTTATAGAAACTGGAAGCACATGTTGTACAAGAAGTACTTGAGTGAAGGCAAGGACCCAATCCCCGCATACCCCCAAATTACAAAGGCAGACTGGGCAGAATTCAAAAGGGTCAGGGCAACTAAAGAGTTTGCTGAGAAGAGTTTCAAGCAATCAGAACTTCAGAAGAAGAACACACACCCCCACTGTATGGGTGCATCAGGATACTATGGCATGAAACCGATATGGGACCAGGAGGACAAAGAAGCAGTAGCGACGGGTGGGGAACTAGCCTTTAGTGAAATCAGGGGCGAACACGCCACAGACTACTTGCAGGCACGCGCAATGAGGCGTGATGACTTAACTTATTACTTTAAAAACTCACATGACAAAAAACTGTATCAAGTGATGGTGGAGGCTTCCAAGATCTCTGGAAGGTTCTACAGGAACTCAGGGCCATGTGACATTCTGTCCATTGCTCTGGAAACAAAATAGCCCTCTTACCGTGCAAGGGGTATAGGTGTTAATGTCCTGCACACGAGGGCTTTCACACTCAGCAAAGAAGAGAGGCTCAGCATGAAAAAAGCAAAGAGTGAAATGAAGAAGAATGAATTGTATGAAAGGTTGAGAAAGGAAATGTATCTAGCAGTTCGAAAGGATCTTGAGCAGTCAATGGTGATTGGGAAGACTGTAACACTGACAGATAGCCAGCAGATGGGAGGGGAGGCGGGCATGGAGGATGCTGCTTATTGCGCGACAACACAGCACAAGAGTAGATGTGCATCAGCTGACCCCGGCGACACTGAGACTGGAGCTGCTCGTGATGATGCTATATCTGATCTATCTGGAATTAAATACAGACTGAAGGGCGTGCTTACACATTATGAAGGTATATTAAAATGTGCAACAGCCTGGGTTTACCCACCCTTCTTGGAAGAGGGCCTCTTGTTGGACAATGTGCCATTGAAGCCGGGCTGTGTGAAGTGCTACGTGACTGAAGTAAAGCCTGGATTCAATGAATTTGCCCTCAAGAATGTCCTAGGAGACCTTCATGAGCAAAGGACCTTGGGAGAAACACTGTTACATCACATCCAGTGGCCACGAAAGGAAATAGAGTTCATCGATGAGATCCCTGAAGCCCCGCCAAGAGCAACCAATGTCGCCCCTCAACCGGTGACACTCTACTTGCCACAGTAGCTCTCGCGTGCTTCCCCCAAAGAACCTAATACTCATAATCCGACGGCTGATGCATCAACATGTGATCAGCCAACCCGACTTTGTGGCGTACAAGCCATGTCATTCTCCCCCCAAAGCAGCCAGTGGCAAGGCCTGCAACTACTGAAGACGCATCACCAGTTCATATGCTGGCCACTGAAGCAGCGGGGGGAGACCCAGTTGCATCACATGCTCAGCAGACCTACCTGGTGGAATGGACTGCTAAGCAGTCTGATGCTTCGGAACCACCTGCTAAGCAGTCTGTAGGTCCAGAACTGACTGCTCATCAATCCGTTGGTTCGCAGTCGCGTGATCAGCATACCAATGCGTCAGCACTTCTTGCTCAGCAAACCAACGCGTTGGCACAGCCTCCTCAGCACACCAACAAGTTGGCACCACCTACTCAGAAAGCAGACTTAGCTTCAATGCATGGTTAGCAGTCGGATGCCTCTTCTCCTATAGCCCAACAGTCCTTCATAGCAGCACCGCCAGCTCAGTGGTCCGACAAAGATAAACGGTTTGCTAAGCAGTCTGTCAAAGCTTCACCATCTGCTTGGCAGCCTACCTTGCAGGCAACCAGACGTTCTGCCTGAAATGTTTCAAGTACCAAGAAGGAAGTGGCCAAAAATCCTACACCCACGATGAAGCACGATGGGAGAGTGAAGAAGAAAGAGAACGATTGCCTCTTGTTTGAATCACTCATTGCCCGGAACCAAGTTAATAGCAGGTTGTTCGAATTGGGGAGTAATATTATTTCTGACGAGATGGATGATGAAGAAGTAGAATTGGCGCTTGCTAAAAGTAAATCAGACGTACTTGAAGTATGCAATTACGTCCATGGCCAGCTATTTCTTGTTGGTGAATACTTTGATGAGTGCAGCTCCAGTTGCCACAAGTTACATGAATATTGCATGGATCAAATGTCAACAGGTCTTCATGGTTTGCTAGTCCACTTCAACAGAGATCATTTCCGACACGATACTGGTTCATTCAATGTGAGTTTCGAGGACTTACATCTCTTCTTCAACTTCAACGAGCTTGATGCTACTTGTTGGGGATATAACTATTGAGTATAAACCGCCCAGGAGGGTCCGGGTTATGCTCATCTGTATTGAAGCCCATGAAGACAAGGAATATGGTGCCTTACTATTGAATCTTAGAGGCCTAGATCCCAAGGGTGAAGTAGGGCCCATAGACATAAACCTCCATGAGATATGTAACTTGTGTTGTAAGTTAGGGAAAGGTAGAAACCGAGCTAGACACATGTATGAGCCGGCCTCGGTATTCTGTAAACCGTCGGGCATCAACCTGTGTATATAAAGGGACGACTCGGCGGCGGTTCAGGGACAAGAAACAACAACTCAAGAGATAGGTAAAGCGGATTCGCTCCTTGCTCATCGAGACCCCATCAATTCCACCACAACTGGATCGTAGGCTTTTACCTTCACCGCAAGGGGCCGAACCAGTATAAACTCCCCGTGTCCTTTGTCAAGTTTAACCCCTTTAAGCTAATCCCGTTGCGATGGCTCCACGACTAAGTCCTCTCACTAGGACATCTGACGTGTTAATTCCGCGACAGTTGGCGCCCACCATGGGGCTATCACACGATGGTTTCGAGTTCTTGACGGGAAACTTTGAAGGACTCAAGGGATACGAGGTTGGCCGGATGACCAAGAGTCATCGTGGCAAGCTCTACATCAACGACGCAGGCTGGGGCCCCGAGGCCCGCTCAATCGAGTACGGGTACCGGGTCCGCTTTGGCGGAATTCACGTTTTCATTGGCAAGATCGGCGAACCGGGCCCTGAGCCGGACATCTGCACCGACCTCGTTGTCGGTGTAAAAACCGGCGGATCTCGGGTAGGAGGTCCCAATATGTGCGTCAAGGCTGATGGTAACAGGAAGCCAGGGACACAGATGTTTACCCAGGTTCGGGCCCTCTCGATGGAGGTAAAACCCTACTTCCTGCTTGATTAATATTGAAGATATGGGTAGTACAAGAGTAGATCTACCACGAGATCGTAGAGGCTAAACCCTAAGAGCTAGCCTATGATGGTATGATTGTAATTGTGATCGGCCATCTAAGGACCAACCTCTCCGGTTTATATAGACACCGGAGAGGGCTAGGGTTTACATGGAGTCGGTTACAAGGAAGGAAACACAATACTCGGATCGCCAAGCTTGCCTTCCACGCCAAGGAGAGTCCCATCCGGACACGGGCCGAAGTCTTGAGTCTTGTATCTTCACGCCTCAATAGTCCAGACATTGTACACAGTCCGGCTGTCCGGATACCCCCTAATCCAGGACTCCCTCAGTAGCCCCTGAACCAGGCTTCAATGACGATGAGTCCGGCGCGCAGTCTTGTCTTCGGCATTGCAGGGCGGGTTCCTTCTCTGAATACTCCAAAGTAATTATCGAACACTTGAATCGTGTCTGGATCCACAAAATGATCTTTACACACCGCTGTAGAGAGAATGATATTTCACAAATGCAATCTGCTGACAACTTTTTTAGACGACGTGACATGTTATTACGGTCAAATCATAATTCGAACCGTTTTCCCACAACCAGCCACAACGCATATTGCGAGGCGGTTTCTTTGACACGTCTTGTCAAAGCAGAGATCGTGTCCCCTTATCACAGGATTCTCATCAATACAGGTATGGGTAATCCCACCACGCCATCAATCGTGGCGCTTGGGAAGCAGGCGATTCCCAACGGGCAAGTGGGGAGGCGCACCGCTTTCGGCGCCTCTATAAAGGGATAATATTTCCCCATTTTCGCCCACGCCTTCTTCCTCCTTTGCCCACTCTTGCCCCCTCGAGCTCCAGTGCCCAAGCCCAAGTCTTCTCCGCACAACTAAACATGTCCGGAGCAGGAGGCAAGTGGGTGGCTTCCACCGTCAAGGAGTAACACGTCAGAATCTTCGGGCGGCCGGATACCTGGCCGCAGACATAGCGCACCGGCTACCCGACGCCGGGCAGGTCATTCTGTCAGGACCCCGACTCGATGACACATCGATCTAGCCTGTAACACCTCATATCACTTTGTGGCCTCACGCACGGTATCCCCACGGGTGTCGCCTTACCTTTGCCCGGGACCGTTTGCGCCTTTTGGCTCACGTATATGATAGTGTCGCTAGCATCCATATGTTAAGGAGCCCGGGCTGACATGACTAGTTGTAAACCCAAAGTGGCACAGACTTACAGGGACAGGCATCCATGACCCAGCTTCGAACGTGTCGGTCATCAGCAAGAGGGTCCGGGCTGTAGCACTGGGTTAGCAGGACTCCGGTAAACCGGGCTGTAGCGGGCTAACAGGACTCCGGTACTCAATGCGTGACATTTCCCCGAAGGGACAGACACCGGAACGAAGAAGGACACATGCCGGCCAGCCTAAGTGTTCCAGAGCAGTAGCAAGCTACCATGGCTCAGTAGTAACACTAGGAGACATTTCCCGGTAAGAGAGGCTACTAAAGATAAACAACTAGATAGTCAGATCCCACACATACCAAGCATTTCAATAGCATACACACAGTATGCTCGATATGTGCAAATACAACATGGCATCACAACATGACTCTACGACACAAGTACTTTATTTAAGGCTCAGGGAGCCATACATAATCATACACACAGGTACGGGTCACACGACCCAGCATTCAAGTCATACAGTCATACAAACCAGCAGCGGAAGTAACTTGTCTGAGTACAGACAACTAGTAAAATAAAAGAGGCTTGGAAAGCCTAGCTATACTACGTGGTCCTTCACAAGCTCAGGATCACCACCTGGGCCTTAGCCTACTCATTGATGTCAACGTCTACATAGAACCCATCAGAAGGGGTTGCAGCGTCTTCTGTAAAAATGTAAATTATAGCAACATGAGTACAAAGGTACTCAGCAAGACTTACATCAGATCCTACATACATGCATATTATCAAGAAGGGTTGGTGGAGTTATTGCAGCAAGCCAGCTTTGACTCTTGGCTAGGCTAACCTACGAGACTCCAACTTGAAATGGTTTTGCGCACACGAGTCCGCTACTCTCCACTTCAATACACTACCGAGGATCCACCTCCGTCTTCCTACGGAAGAGCCATCCTCGGCACTCACACTTATCTTGAGGCTTTTAGTAGTTTCCATTTACTTGTCTATGAACTGTATAGGCAACCAAGTAGTCCTTTACCGCGGACGCGGCTATTCGAATAGATCATGATAACCCTGCAGGGGTGTACTTCTTCATACATGTTTCCACCACTTAGCGTCTGCACACGACATGTGCTCGGCAGACTTCAAGCGAAAGTCGACGTGGGTGTAGACCACGACCTACCTAAACACTTAAGCCTCTAGTCCAGGTTTATCACCTATCCAGGTTCCATCCGCAGGGAGTCCGGCCGAGGTTTCCCATATGGCCCCGAACGATGTGAACAGGGTTCCCGAGATACCTAACGGGTATTCGGTACACCCGGCCACGTACCTACCGCATCACAGCCCACCCCTACGGTCAGCGCTGTCCACGGCCTCCAGTAGGCTACAAACACCAGAAACTACTTGCAACTCCTGGACAGAGAGCTAGGGTGAATAAGAAGTCGAGCGGGGTCATATTTTAGGGCCCAATGCATGGTAGTAGCTGTATCTTAAATCACACATACAGATCTCAGTGCTTAAGGTCGGCTTCAATGAAACAACCCACCATGTACTCCTACATGGCCTCTCATTGATACCTTTACCAAATCATGTTCACCACACCACTCTCACTACCGACATAATCATTTCACTCTAGCCATCACCCAGATGAACCAGACCTGACACGACTCTAGGCATAGCAGGCATAGCAAGGTAGGAACAACACATACATATGGCTCAATCAACTCCTACACATGCTAGTGGGTTTCATCTAGTTACTGTGGCAATGACAGGTCATGCAGAGGAAATGGGTTCAACTACCGTAGCACACAGCAGTTTGAAACGCGTTGTCTTAATGCAGTAAAAGAGAGCAGGAGTGAGAACATGGGATTGTATCGATATGATCAAATGGTTGGTTGCTTGCCTGATGGTTCGATGCACTGATACGGTTCTTCGTTAGGGTAATCGCGGTACTCCTCGGGGGCAGAACCTGCCGCAAAGAACACCGATACACAACCATCACCAAACAATGTGCAACAATATGATGCATGCATGAAACATAGCAATATGAGTGTGTTGGGCTAATGCAACTAAGACCAGAAGGCTTTGAACCATTTTGAATCAAAGATTCAAATTTCAAACTCAAACATGGCCTTTTAAAGTGCTTTTCCTTGTTCTGCATTAAACATCAGGTTAACTTGTTTAATCATGCATGAAAATGGTACAGATGGATAGATTGGATTTTTTTGATCATTTTTTATATATAATTTGTCTGATTTGGAGTTACAGAATAAAAGTTATGAATTTTTGAAGTTTAAACTATATTCTGGAATTTCCTATATTAGATTAATTCCAGAAAATCAATTATTGCGTCAGCCTGACGTCAGTGTGACGTCAGCAGGTCAACGGAACACGTCCGGGTCAAACCTGACAGTGGGTCCTGCGTGTCAGTGTGATTAGATTAATTGAAGTTTAATTAAAACTAAACCTGTTTAATTAACAGGGCTGGGCCCCACCTGTCATTGACTCAGGGGAGTCAACCAGGGCCCACCCATGGTCAAACCCGGGTCGGCTGCACTGGCGTTTAGCCGCCGGCGAGCCCGACGCGGCGGCGGAAGTGGTTTTGGCCGTTTCGGCCACCAAATGGGTCGCGGAGACCACCGGAGTGGAGCTGAGGATGAGCCGCAGCTCTTGGTGGAGTCCGTTGGGGTCGGGGTGGCCGGAGTTGGCGCCGGCGATGACTTTGGCGGCCACCGGGGTTCGGCCGAAGACGAACTTGACGCTAGAGGGGTCGGTGAGGCTCGGGGAGTGGCTAGCTAGGTGCTAAGTGACACGGTGAGCATGATGGACACCGTGGAGTGGTCGGAGGGTGACCGGGAGCACGTCGGCGACGAGCTCCACGGCGGTGGGTGCGGTTGAGCTCCGGGAGGTCGCTACACGGCTCGGGAGCAAGAACGGAAGGGAGGGGAAGATGGCTAAGCTCACAGTGAGTGCGACGAAGCCCTTGGTGTGGCCGGAGATGGACCGGAGCGACGACGGCGTTGAAGGGGATCTCCGGCGACGGCGGTTCGGCCGAGGTCGTTGCGGTGGACTCGGGCGTTGCGAGCGCTCGGGGCTCGGATTGCTCGATGGAGTGGACAGCGGCGGAGCTCCTGGACACGATGAGAGGACGCACGGGTGGCGGGGAGCACGGCTACGACGAAGGCACGGCGATGGTGGCGTCGGCCACGGCGGGGGAGTGCGAGGGGGAGGAGCTGGAGAGGAGAGGGGGTGTCTGGGGGGTTCGGGGGAGCGAGGGAGGCCGGTCCACGACGTCACCGGGCGAGGGGAGCGGCGAGGCGGCGAGCAGGTGCGTGGCGCGCGCTGCGGTCGCCGTCGGGCACCTGCCTGCCTGCCTGGCCGGCAAGCAACTCGCTGGAGCGGCGCTGGGCTGGGCCGGCAGGTGGGCCGGGTGCTGGGCGCCAGGTAAGTTTTTTCCATTTCTTTCTGTTTTCTGTTTTTTTTATACTTCTGCAACTTTGTTGAATTAAATAAAATACTTAGGCTACTCCTAAAATCACCAAACTACTCCTGGTCCATAGTTGGATTATTTCCAACATGAAACATTTTAGTTTGGAGATATTTGAGCATTTAAATATTTTATATAACTTTAAATGCCCAAATTCAAATATTTATGATTTAATTCAAAAACCCTAAGATGGCCTAGGAAAATGTGCACCACTTTTGGCAGAGGTTCTGAACCCAGACAAAAATGATGGGCATTTTAAAAGGGCATTTCAGGTTCATTGAAGAAGTTTTTAGTAAACCCTAGTTGGTTCCAGAGAGGACTGGGGGTTCTGTCATCCCCATTTCAGGTTTCTGGTGAAGGAATAAACATGATGCAACACTCTAATGCATGACTAGCTAGGGTGTGAGAACTCACCCCCACTCAAAAGAATCTCGTCCCGAGATTTGGGTTCCTCCGGGAAGAAGGCGGGATACTCGAGTCGAAGACGATCCTCCCTTTCCCAAGTTGCTTCATCCTTAGAATGGTGCGACCATTGAACTTTGAGAAACTTGATATTATGACGTCGAGTGGTACGCTCGGCCTGATCGAGGATACGAATGGGCTACTCTCGATATGTAAGATTATCTTGGAGATCAAGCGTTTCGTAGTCCACTCCACGGATAGGATCCGAGAAGCAACGCCTGAGTTGAGAAACGTGGAAGACATCGTGGACTCTGGAGAGGTGCGGAGGTAGTTCCAACTAGTAGGCAACTTCTCCTCGTTTAGCGAGAATGCGAAAAGGTCCAATGTAACGAGGAGCCAATTTGCCTTTGATACGGAAACGATGGGTTCCCTTCAGAGGGTTAACCCGAAGGTAAGCCTTCTCGTCAACCTCGAAAGTCATAGCCTTATGTTTTCGGTCATATTGACTCTTTTGACGAGATTGGGCTGTTTTCAACTTTTCACGAACGATGCGAACTTGCTCTTCTGCTTCCTGAATCATATCCGGGCCAAAGAATTGTCTTTCCCCGGTCTCTGACCAGTTAAGGGGTGTTCGACACCGTCGTCCATAGAGAACTTCAAAAGGGGCTTTACCCAAGCTAGATTGATAGCTGTTGTTGTAAGCAAATTCGGCAAATGGAAGGCATTTCTCCCACTCCATTCCGAAAGAGATAACAGAGGCTCGAAGCATGTCTTCTAGAATCTGGTTGACATGTTCTACTTGACCACTCGATTGAGGGTGAAAAGCGGTGCTAAAGGAAAGGCGGGTTCCCATAGCGTTTTGGAAACTTTCCCAAAATCGAGAGGTGAAAAGACTTCCTCGATCCGAGTTAATTTCCAAAGGAACACCATGGAGAGACACTATTCGGGAGATGTATAGGTCTGCCAGCTGACTAGCGGTTATACTCTCACGAACAGGTAAGAAATGGGCCACTTTGGAAAGACGATCGACAACGACAAGGATAGCATTATTCCCTCTCTTGGTCCTGGGAAAACCGGTAATGAAATCCATACCAATTTTATCCCATTTCCATTCAGGAATAGCTAGGGGCTGAAGGGTGCCAGCAGGCCGTTGATGCTCTGCTTTTACACGACGACAGACGTCGCAATTAGCAATATACTGAGCAATTTCTCTCTTCATCCTGGTCCACCAGAACCTCTGGCGTAGGTCCTGATACATCTTGGTACTACCCGGATGAATGGTGAGAGGAGATTCATGAGCCTCCTTAAGGATCAACTGCCGTAGATGCTGGTTCTTGGGAACCACTAAACGGTTCTCAAAGTACACAACACCATGATCATTTGTGGAGAAACAACTAGCACCTCCGCTAGCAATGTTCTCCTTAATCTTAGCTATTCCCTTATCTCGCTTCTGGGCAGCGATGATTTGATCCATAAGAGTAGGTTTCGCCACCAAGGTGGAAAGAAATCCTTGAGGAACAATGTGAAGGTTAAGCTTCCGAAATTCCTCATGGAGAAGCGGTTGACTTTGTTGTAACATCAGGTTGTTACAATAAGATTTACGACTTAGTGCATCAGCCATGACGTTGGCTTTCCCTGGGGTGTAAGTTATTCCTAAGTCGAAATCTGTGATCAACTCGACCCAACGTCTTTGCCTGAGATTCAAATCCGGTTGGGTGAAGATGTACTTCAGACTTTGGTGATCAGTGAATATTTCGCAACGATTACTGAGGAGGTAATGTCGCCAGGTTTTAAGTGCATAGACTACAGCTGCAAGCTCTAGATCATGAGTAGGATAATTCTCCTCATGTGGGTGCAATTGCCGTGAGGCGTAAGCAATTACATGTCGATCTTGCATGAGAATACAGCCTAGTCCTTGTCGCGAGGCGTCGCAGTAGATAACAAAGTCCTTAGAGAAGTCCGGCGGTACCAGAACGGGAGCAGAAGTCAGGCGTCTTTTCAGTTCCTGAAAGCTGTGCTCACATTGTGGAGTCCATTCAAACTTTTTATCCTTCTTAAGGAGTTCGGTTAGAGGTTTAGCAACTTTGGAGAAGTTCTCGACAAAGCGACGACAATAGCTCGCTAGGCCAAGGAAACTCTGAACTTGCTTGACCGATTCGGGTGGAGTCCAATTAAGGACGGCTTGAACTCGCTCAGGGTTAACAGCAATACCTTTACCAGATATTACATGACCTAGATAGGTCACTTCTGACAACCAAAATTCACGTTTGGAAAACTTGGCATAAAGGCGGTGCTCTCGAAGTTTCTTCAACACTAGCCTTAGATGTTCGGCATGTTCTTCCTCGTTCTTGGAGTAGATGAGTATATCATCTAGGTAAACCACGACGAATTTATCCAAATACTCCATGAAGATTGAGTTCATTAACCGAGAAAAGGTGGCTGGAGCGTTGGTTAAACCGAAGGACATGACGGTGTACTCGTATTGGCCATAACGAGTAACAAAGGCCGTTTTAGGAATGTCCCCGTTTCTGATTTTGATTTGATGGTAGCCCAACCTCAAATCCATCTTGGAGAAGACTGAGGATCCAGCGAGCTGATCATACAGGTCGTTGATCCTGGGAAGCGGATATTTGTTCTTGATTGTGACCAAATTGACAGGTCGATAATCTACAACCATCCGGTCCGTACCATCCTTCTTCTTGACGAAGAGGACGGGGCAAGCCCACGGAGATGAACTAGGTCGGATGAAACCCTTTTTCAAGGACTCATCGAGTTGTTTCTTAAGCTCGGCTAGTTCTAGTGGTGCCATCTTATACGGTCTTCTAGCAATCGGAACGGTTCCTGGAATGAGGTCTATTACGAACTCAACATCCCTGTCAGGTGGAACACCTGGCAATTCCTCTGGGAAGACATCCGGGAAGTCACGGACTACCGGAACGTCCTCAAGGTCTGGCAAAGGGCTGGCGTTAAGAGAATATAACTGTCGCTCGGCTAATCGGGTCAAGACATTGACTATCTTCCCCGAAGGATGAGTGAGTTGAACAGTCCTAGAGAAGCAATCAATTTTGGCATGATGAGCTGACATCCAGTCCATACCCAAAATGATATTAATATCTGAAAATTTGAGAGCTATCAAAGATGCAAGGAAAACAAGTCTGTCGACTTGGATTTCATTTCCATAACTTACCCTGGAGGTCTGCCATCTAGAACCGGGAGTAGAAATTTCCATAGTGGATGGCATGTTACAGAATGCGGTGTTATGCAAACGAGCATAGTTCTCGGATATAAATGAATGAGAGGCTCCTGTATCGAAAAGAACAGATGCCGGGTGGCAATTAACAAGGAGCGTACCGAGAACGACGTTGGGATCCTCTTGAGCTTCTTCGGCAGAGATACAGTTGACATGGCCACGTGTAGCGGTGGCCGGCTTGGCGTGGAACACTTTCCCTGTCGGCTTGCCACGGCCAACAGCTTTAGCAGATTGGTTGGGGTTGGTCTGGGGACACTCACGCATATAGTGACCAGATTCCCCACACTTGAAACAAGTCACGGAACTGGTACGTGGAGGAGCATTGTTGGTTGGACCCCCATAGGGCTTGGCTGGTGCAGACTGTTGAACAGGGCGAGGCGCCTGGAAAGATGGCCTCGGTGTGAACCTGGGTGGCAGGGCGGTGTTGGGCACCCACACGCGGCGCTTCTGAGGACCAGCACCGGATGAGGAACCCATGTCACGGCCATGCTTGCGTGTTGCATCATAATCAGTCTGACCAGTTTCAGCACTGATGGCCTTGTTAACAAGTTTCTGAAAAGATGTGCACTCATGCAGACGGAGGTCGCGGCAAAGCTCAGGACTAAGCCCCTTACGGAACCTTGCTTGCTTCTTGGCATCAGTAGAAACTTCCTCAGTTGCATATCGTGCGAGGTTACCGAACTCCCTGCTGTAAGCATCCACAGAGAGTCGGCCCTGAGTGAAACTACAGAATTCCTCACGTTTACGGTCCATGAGACCCTCCGGAATGGGATGTTCACGGAAAGCCTCGCTGAATTCAGCCCAAGTAGTGACATGACCCGCTGGGCGCATAGCTCCATAATTTTCCCACCATAGACTGGCGGGGCCTTCAAGATGATATGCAGCAAAGGTGACCTTGTCAGCCTCCGCTACCAGCGCGGAACGCAGTTTGTGAGAAATACTGCGAAGCCAGTCATCAACGTCGAGAGGCTCGACGGAGTGGTGGAACGTGGGTGGATGTAACTTGATGAAATCACTGAGTGACACCACGTTAGTCCTCTGATGGTGTGCCGTGTTCTGTTCAATACGCTCCAACAAACGGTTGGTCTCCCGCTTGTTTCTTTCGGCTTCCATCATAACCTCGGCTAGGGAAGGAGGATGAGGCAGATTTGCATTCCTGACTTCACTGCCTTCGGCCTGCTCTTGAGGAGCAGGGTTAGTGCGCGTGTTGACCATCCTAGGTAAACAAGACAATGATTTAGTCAGGATGATAAAATTCCGACATAGGATACAGAATGTAAGGAATAACTCGGAATGCAAGATGATCATCCGTATGACATGGTAGATACAGAAACTGCCTCTTTATTCCATCGTCATACACACCATACAGGGTTTAGTACAAGACCAAACAAGGTACTATTACGGTGAAAAGAGGATTACATCTCATCGGAGGCATTCCAAGCTCCTATACATTATTTTTCTACACCTCCGGAAGGCGATACAAACTAGGTCATATCCCACGAGTCACGCAGGACGATAGACGACACAGCTAACACGAACTAGTGATACTACTACTAACTCAGACCGATCCGTAGTAGTCCTCGTAGAAGTCACCTCCATAGCCTGGAAGCTCAACATGATCATCCGGAAACAGACGATCTCGCGGAGTTTGTGGACCATAGGGACTAGGATGAGGTCTTGGAACAACAGACGGTGGCCTGTGGGGACCGCGAGGTGGGGTGATGCCTCCTACATCACGCCAACCCATCACGTCTGGCAGAGCAGATCTCACAGGATAGAGATCGCGCATATCCGAATATCCAGCTTGCACCGCCGGTGCAAACCGAGTCAATGTGGCCCAATGGTCAGCACGGGTACTGAAGAGCTCTAACCTCAAGGCCCGATTTTCACGGTCCTTATCCTCGAGCATCTCAGCAGTAGTGCGGGTCCGTGAATCCTCCTGAGTGGGGTCAGCATAGATAGCCTGGAGATACCCTTGTGCTCCCGGAAGTGACCCTGGCATATACCGGAAGTCAGAGTCCCGAAATAGGCCAGACCTGACTCGCATGATGGTCATCATAGAGTAGGCGGCGTCCTGCACAGCCATCTCAATAGTAACCCCGAGTCCATAGGAGCAGTGAAGGGGCTCGGTGGACCCAGGATAAGATGGAAATATCCTGACAGTGCAGAGATACTGGCTTTGATTAAAGTCTCGGAATTGCTCTTCGACCGTGTACTCAGGATACCAACGGTATCTAGCCTCAGTCATTACCCTGACCAACATGGCTGTATGACCGGGTACATCTAGGCATCGAGTCAGGCGAACCACTTGATTGAGGTCGCGAGTGGCCATCTGAAAACACAACCATAATGCAAAGGCATTAGAATTTCTAGCAAAATTTCGGCAGCATAACAGCTGTAAATGCTCAAGAAGGATTTTGAGACATTTGACAAAGGATTACATTCACACTCAACATCATCATATCAAAGTTCTGAGTCCATCCTAGCAACATAATGTGGTAGTAGAACTGAACTAGGCTTGTAACCATCAAACCTATAAGGTACTACTGATTAGAACACGTGATCCTGATAGAGAGAATAGATCTTAATTCCTTAACCCCCGGTGGAAGAATAGACTGACTCAGATCAGAATGTCACAAGATAAAGGAGTAAAAAGAGCCTTACGTTCCAACCCACAAACAATTCCCCTACATATAACTAAAGAATTTCTAGACTCAACATCGACCAGTTTGGCTTGGAGAACCTACAGGCAGTCCGACTCTGATGCCAACGCTGTCAGGACCCCGACTCGATGACACATCGATCTAGCCTGTAACACCTCATATCACTTTGCGGCCTCACGCACGGTATCCCCACGGGTGTCGCCTTACCTTTGCCCGGGACCGTTTGCGCCTTTTGGCTCACGTATATGATAGTGTCTCTAGCATCCATATGTTAAGGAGCCCGGGCTGACATGACTAGTTGTAAACCCAAAGTGGCACAGACTTACAGGGACAGGCATCCATGACCCAGCTTCGAACGTGTCGGTCATCAGCAAGAGGGTCCGGGCTGTAGCACTGGGCTAGCAGGACTCCGGTAAACCGGGCTGTAGCGGGCTAACAGGACTCCGGTACTCAATGCGTGACATTTCCCCGAAGGGACAGACACCGGAACGAAGAAGGACACATGCCGGCCAGCCTAAGTGTTCCAGAGCAGTAGCAAGCTACCATGGCTCAGTAGTAACACTAGGAGACATTTCCCGGTAAGAGAGGCTACTAAAGATAAACAACTAGATAGTCAGATCCCACACATACCAAGCATTTCAATAGCATACACACAGTATGCTCGATATGTGCAAATACAACATGGCATCACAACATGACTCTACGACACAAGTACTTTATTTAAGGCTCAGGGAGCCATACATAATCATACACACAGGTACGGGTCACACGACCCAGCATTCAAGTCATACAGTCATACAAACCAGCAGCGGAAGTAACTTGTCTGAGTACAGACAACTAGTAAAATAAAAGAGGCTTGGAAAGCCTAGCTATACTACGTGGTCCTTCACAAGCTCAGGATCACCACCTGGGCCTTAGCCTACTCATTGATGTCAACGTCTACATAGAACCCATCAGAAGGGGTTGCAGCGTCTTCTGTAAAAATGTAAATTATAGCAACATGAGTACAAAGGTACTCAGCAAGACTTACATCAGATCCTACATACATGCATATTATCAAGAAGGGTTGGTGGAGTTATTGCAGCAAGCCAGCTTTGACTCTTGGCTAGGCTAACCTACGAGACTCCAACTTGAAATGGTTTTGCGCACACGAGTCCGCTACTCTCCACTTCAATACACTACCGAGGATCCACCTCCGTCTTCCTACGGAAGAGCCATCCTCGGCACTCACACTTATCTTGAGGCTTTTAGTAGTTTCCATTTACTTGTCTATGAACTGTATAGGCAACCAAGTAGTCCTTTACCGCGGACGCGGCTATTCGAATAGATCATGATAACCCTGCAGGGGTGTACTTCTTCATACATGTTTCCACCACTTAGCGTCTGCACACGACATGTGCTCGGCAGACTTCAAGCGAAAGTCGACGTGGGTGTAGACCACGACCTACCTAAACACTTAAGCCTCTAGTCCAGGTTTATCGCCTATCCAGGTTCCATCCGCAGGGAGTCCAGCCGAGGTTTCCCATACGGCCCCGAATGATGTGAACAGGGTTCCCGAGATACCTAACGGGTATTCGGTACACCCGGCCACGTACCTACCGCATCACAGCCCACCCCTACAGTCAGCGCTGTCCACGGCCTCCAGTAGGCTACAAACACCAGAAACTACTTGCAACTCCTGAACAGAGAGCTAGGGTGAATAAGAAGTCGAGCGGGGTCATATTTCAGGGCCCAATGCATGGTAGTAGCTGTATCTTAAATCACACATACAGATCTCAGTGCTTAAGGTCGGCTTCGATGAAACAACCCACCATGTACTCCTACATGGCCTCTCATCGATACCTTTACCAAATCATGTTCACCACACCACTCTCACTACCGACATAATCATTTCACTCTAGCCATCACCCAGATGAACCAGACCTGACACGACTCTAGGCATAGCAGGCATAGCAAGGTAGGAACAACACATACATATGGCTCAATCAACTCCTACACAGGCTAGTGGGTTTCATCTAGTTATTGTGGCAATGACAGGTCATGCAGAGGAAATGGGTTCAACTACCGTAGCACACAGCAGTTTGAAACGCGTTGTCTTAATGCAGTAAAAGAGAGCAGGAGCGAGAACATGGCATTGTATCGATATGATCAAATGGTTGGTTGCTTGCCTGATGGTTCGATGCACTGATACGGTTCTTCGTTAGGGTAATCACGGTACTCCTCGGGGGCAGAACCTGCCGCAAAGAACACCGATACACAACCATCACCAAACAATGTGCAACAATATGATGCATGCATGAAACATAGCAATATGAGTGTGTTGGGCTAATGCAACTAAGACCAGAAGGCTTTGAACCAATTTGAATCAAAGATTCAAATTTCAAACTCAAACATGGCCTTTTAAAGTGCTTTTCCTTGTTCTGCATTAAACATCCGGTTAACTTGTTTAATCATGCATGAAAATGGTACAGATGGATAGATTGGATTTTTCTGATCATTTTTTATATATAATTTGTCTGATTTGGAGTTACAGAATAAAAGTTATGAATTTTTGAAGTTTAAACTATATTCTGGAATTTCCTATATTAGATTAATTCCAGAAAATCAATTATTGCGTCAGCCTGACGTCAGTGTGACGTCAGCAGGTCAACGGAACACGTCCGGGTCAAACCTGACAGTGGGTCCTGCGTGTCAGTGTGATTAGATTAATTGAAGTTTAATTAAAACTAAACCTGTTTAATTAACAGGGCTGGGCCCCACCTGTCATTGACTCAGGGGAGTCAACCAGGGCCCACCCGTGGTCAAACCCGGGTCGGCTGCACCGGCGTTTAGCCGCCGGCGAGCCCGACGCGGCGGCGGAAGTGGTTTTGGCCGTTTCGGCCACCAAATGGGTCGCGGAGACCACCGGAGTGGAGCTGAGGACGAGCCGCAGCTCTTGGTGGAGTCCGTTGGGGTCGGGGTGGCCGGAGTTGGCGCCGGCGACGACTTTGGCGGCCACCGGGGTTCGGCCGAAGACGAACTTGACGCTACAGGGGCCGGTGAGGCTCGGGGAGTGGCTAGCTAGGTGCTAAGTGACACGGTGAGCATGATGGACACCGTGGAGTGGTCGGAGGGTGACCAGGAGCACGTCGGCGACGAGCTCCACGGCGGTGGGTGCGGTTGAGCTCCGGGAGGTCGCTACACGGCTCGGGAGCAAGAACGGAAGGGAGGGGAATATGGCTAAGCTCACAGTGAGTGCGACGAAGCCCTTGGTGTGGCCGGAGATGGACCGGAGCGACGACGGCGTTGAAGGGGATCTCCGGCGACGGCGGGTCGGCCGAGGTCGTTGCGGTGGACTCGAGCGTTGCGAGCGCTCGGGGCTCGGCTTGCTCGATGGAGTGGACAGCGGCGGAGCTCCTGGACACGATGAGAGGACGCACGGGTGGCGGAGAGCACGGCTACGACGAAGGCACGGCGATGGTGGCGTCGGCCACGGCGGGGGAGCGCAAGGGGGAGGAGCTGGAGAGGAGAGGGGGTGTCTGGGTGGTTCGGGGGAGCGAGGGAGGCCGGTCCACGACGTCACCGGGCGAGGGGAGCGGC
>NC_041385.1:175866839-175890652 GCF_002162155.2 Triticum dicoccoides
TTGCTCGATGGAGTGGACAGCGGCGGAGCTCCTGGACACGATGAGAGGACGCACGGGCGGCGGGGAGCACGGCTACGACGAAGGCACGGCGATGGTGGCGTCGGCCATGGCGGGGGAGCGCGAGGGGGAGGAGCTGGAGAGGAGAGGGGGTGTCTGGGGGGTTCGGGGGAGCGAGGGAGGCCGGTCCACGACGTCACCGGGCGAGGGGAGCGGCGAGGCGGCGAGCAGGTGCGTGGCGCGCGCTGCGGTCGCCGTCGGGCACCTGCCTGCCTGCCTGGCCGGCAAGCAGCTCGCTGGAGCGGCGCTGGGCTGGGCCGGCAGGTGGGCCGGGTGCTGGGCGCCAGGTAAGTTTTTTCCATTTCTTTCTGTTTTCTGTTTTTTTATACTTCTGCAACTTTGTTATATTAAATAAAATACTTAGGCTACTCCTAAAATCACCAAACTACTCCTGGTCCATAGTTGGATTATTTCCAACATGAAACATTTTAGTTTGGAGATATTTGAGCATTTAAATATTTTATATAACTTTAAATGCCCAAATTCAAATATTTATGATTTAATTCAAAAACCCTAAGATGGCCTAGGAAAATGTGCACCACTTTTGGCAGAGGTTCTGAACCCAGACAAAAATGATGGGCATTTTAGAAGGGCATTTCAGATTCATTGAAAAAGTTTTGAGTAAACCCTAGTTGATTTCAGAGAGGACTGGGGGTTCTGTCATCCCCATTTCAGGTTTCTGGTGAAGGAATAAACATGATGCAACACTCTAATGCATGACTAGCTAGGGTGTGACACATTCCGACCCCAGGACCCCATGAGAGGGTCGCATTCGTCACCCACTTCGTCCGTGGACTGGGATTTCCACTCCATCCCTTCGTCCGCGGGCTCATGTTCTACTAAGGGCTAGATTTCCATGATCTAGCCCAGGATTTCGTCCTCAACATCTCGGCGTTCATCGTCGTATGCGAGGCCTTCCTCCGCATCCGGCATCATTTTGGCCTATGGCTGCAAACCTTCTGCGTGAAGCCGAAGATTGTAAGCGGCCAGCAAGCGAAGTGCGGAGGGGCCATGGTGGGCAAGATGCCTAACGTCACCTGGCTGGACGGTTCCTTTGCAGAGACCGTAAAAGGGTGGCAATTGGTGTGGTTCTACAGCATCGAGTCGCGCGGCGCCAACTGGGCGGCGGTCCCCGAGTTCGGATCCGAAGCCCCCATGCGGCTCACCTCCTGAGAAAAGAAGGGCCTGTCCTGGGGCAAATCTATGGAGCTGACCGGACTCCAGACCTGCATCAAAAGCAAGAAGGACAAGAACATCAAGCTTGTCAATGTGATCCAGGTCATGCTCGTTCGCCGGATTCTGCCCTGCCAAAGGCAGGCATTCAATCTGTGGGAGTTCGTCCCGACCGAACACCAGATGCTCCGGAAGCTCTACGACATGACGCACAAAGGCACATGGAAGGTGTTGTTCAAGGCCTCCGAAGTACCTCCTCCCACATCCAAGGACCGCGGGCTTCACGCCGCGTGGCTTCCTAGTCAGGTGAGTTCTCAGACTATCACCGGATTCGATCCTTCCCAATATATTCATGGGAGAGTCTTAAGTAGTTATGCATATTTGCTCAGGATTATGTGGAGACAGCGGAGCAGGTTTACTGTCCGGCTCCGCTGCCAAAAGGCCTAGCTGATGCTCTCCTGGCGGATATGCTGGTCCCGGCACCGTACAAGGTGCCGGAGAAGAAGGCCGAAAAGAAGGCCCCGGGAACCCGAAAGGGTCTCCGTCGTGAGGCTGTGCCAGAGGCCTCGTCCGAAGACGACGAGGCGCACTCCTCCCACGAAGGGGAGGAAGAAGAAGAAGACGCCCCATCCGGAAAGGATGAGGGGCCCGGGGAGTCGGACCAGGGGGCCGGAAAAGGCCCTCGGCGCAAGGCCATCCTACCCACGTCGTCCGACAACAACGAGACAGATTCCTCCCGCGGAGGCGGGGGGAAGCAAGAAGAAACTCTACCTCCCTGCAATGGGGAGGAGAAAAAGAGAAAAGCCGCCCCGGAGGGGGAGGCTGGGGCCTCCAAGAATGGGAGGTGTCCCTTCCGGACTACTCCGCCACGGCCGCTCACAGCAAGGAGGGGTGGCTGCCCAGGGGGAAGCCCCCAGTGCGATCGTAAGTGTCCGCACTCTATCATGATTTTGCTTCATAGTTTTTGTATTTATAATGCCGAACATATATGCAGTCCGGCCAGGGTTCATCCCAAGGTATCTTCCTCCAGATCCCTGAGTGATTTAGAGATGAATTCGCTTCCGACGGCCACTACTCCTCAACCCACGGATGACACGGAGGTGTTGTCTCGAAGGCTCCCAGAGCGGGGGGAGGTGACTCTGGAGGCCCCAAGGTGGGATTCCAGATGTCGGACACACGGGGTTCAAGATCCCCGCAGATCGTGTTGATGAGAGCAATGGTAAGCCGGGCTCTCAGCCAAACACAGTTCCGGAACCTTCAACGGTTCCGGACTCAGGCGGGCGGCCCCTCGTTAGGGAGGGCGAGCCGTCAGTGTCGAGGACTTCCGTTGTGCCCGAGGTGTCGGATTGTCTGCGGGAAGCGCTTCGTGGCGCTTCCATGGATGAAGAGCACCGTACTCTTATGAGTGCGGTGATTCAGAAGGTTTCGTCCGCCAAGAGCGGACTAACCGAAGCCTGCACCAGCCTCCTGACAGGTTTTGAGGTAAGCAATAAATGTGTGTAAAATTACCACCCAATAGGTAGTAGCCCCTGATACTCTGTTTGGAGTTCGGAAAGTAAAACCAAACGGAGGGTCAATTATAATCCGCAGGAGTCTAATAATGAAAATTCATGTGAATAAGCAGGCTGTGCTGCTGCTGCCCGCACGGCCGAGGTTGCCGAACTAAAGCGGGACCTGGAGCAGGCGCAGGGAGAGCTCGGCCTCACTAAGAGGCAGCTCGAAGAGAGCAAGGGTAAGTGATTCCCCGCTCTTATGTATTTAAGGATAGACAGAATTAGTTAGTCTAACGCCAAAGCATTGTGACTGTGTGACAGGGTCCACCGTTGAAGTGGCGTCCCTGAAGAAAGTGCTATCCGAGGCTGAAGACAAGGCGGCCTTGGAATGCAAGGAGCACGAAAAGCAAAGTGCTAGAGTGGTCGAGGTACAGCAAGAGCTCCGGGACCTCGGTAAGAAGTATGAGTCTGTGGAGCATGATCTGAAGATGAAAGAGGCCGAGCTTGCGAAGGCCCTTGTGAGTATAAAAGATGCCAAGGCCGAAGCTGAGAAGGTAAAGCAGGAAATCCAGGAGGCCAAAAAGATAGCAGCAGGTAAGAAGTTCTTTATGCAAAGCAAACATGTGGAGGAGGCATTTCTTTTACTTACTCGAATTCGGAGCTCTCCAGGGGCATTCACAGATCTGCCATGCAGCGTATCAGACGCTGCGGAGTTCTACCGTGCCCAGGAGGGGCGCTCAACGAAGAAGTTGTTCTGGTCCCAGTATGATGGGGCCGAACACCCAATGCCTCTGAGTGACCAACTGAAGCAGTTGGTCAAACTCCATAGGGCGGCCGAACTGGCTAAGAAAGGTTTCATAGTCCGGATGTGGCCTGGTGAGCTCCTGCCCACTAGCTACTTTGGCCTGATCAAGCGGATGGTGGATGCCTGTCCGCGGCTTGAAGTGATCAAGCGATCCGTTTGCATCGAGGGTGCCCGCCGGGCCTTTGCCCGCGTCAAGGTGCATTGGGGCAAGCTGGATGCAGAGAAGCTGGTGAAGGACGGGCCGCCGGAGGGCAAGGCGCATCGCCATCCCGAGATGTACTATGATGGCGTTATGAAGGGTGCTCGTCTCGTGGCCGATGAATGTACCAAGGACACCATTTTAGAATGAATTCACTTCTGTCATGTTTGTAATTTAAAGACGAAGTTAATTGCGCTGTGTAGCGCTTTTGTTATTTAAAATATTACCTTCTGTGCGGCTGTTTATAAAATTCTGAAAGTAGGCCAGTCGTCGGCTTCCGCCCCCACGTAACTAGTACTGGGGTGTTCGTGGAAAACCCAGACACTCTTTACCCAAATGTTTGGTCCCTTAAGGAGGTGTCCGGCGCAGCGAACAAGGCAATCGGACTATGCGGCTTTATAACTTTCACTTAGCCATAGAAGTCTACAATTTTAAATTTCGGCGAAGCCCCTAGAATCCGGAAGGCCGAATTGGGGCGCTATACACGCCTAGATCGGACGAAGCCGATTAATCGCCTAAAGCGGAAAATCTTTAAGGATTTTAGGACCTCTCGAACAGCGACCCGCTCTCGCCACATAATGCCGGTCAGTTTTCGGCTTTCTCTACTGAGGTGCTCGTCCGGAAGAACCGGGACACAATCGCAGTAGTTCTCCCTGCGCTACCTTAGCCGATATAACGGAACATAAGGTACCAAAACAAGGGAGCCAGGCTAACCCAACTGTAGACCCAAGACATGATTCGGAGCTGATGCATATAGTGCTATAAGTTTGGGGTGCCGCACTGTGGAAAGTGTTCGGACTTGTATTGCCGTATTATGGGGCGCCATAAGAAGCCCCTGGCAAACTGACCATACTAAGGTGTACGGATGCAATATCAAATAAACTTCTATGAGAAAAAAATGCTCAAATAAGAATAGTAAGCTGACGCTATATATGATCTCCCATTGATGAATAATACGTTTAAGAGTATGTTTACAATGGATGCATTAAGTGGAGATAAATAGGACTATTTGACATGTCCTATCAAGGGGCAGGCTGTGTATAGATAGATGAAGAAGGTATAATGATCATAAATGGATTCCACCTAGGTATTTCCTTCTGTGCGCGACGCCTGTTGCCTCCTTGGTTGTTCTCTCCCAAGTAAGTCCGGCAATACGGCTCTTCTGAGGATGCTGCACTAAAGTGATGTCCTGAAAGGTATAAGGGAAAGATTATGAAGGTATTTGCCGGTTACCCGCACTATTGACTGAGTCGTAGTTGCGCCTCCGCCTATGCCCATAGTATCTTGAGTGCGTAATTGTGTACGCGTGGCACGAATGCTGCATTGATGGGGCTTGAGCAGAGGCCGGACTGCTAATCATGCTCTTGGTGTTCCTGATGATCCTGTTGCAGGGTGCTCCGGACTCGCTTGTCGGTGCTTGAGGTTGTCGTCGCCGGATTGGTGGTTTGCCGGAGGAGGCCGCATTGTACTTCTGTCGCGAGGGCTGCAGTATGCTCTTCTGTACGGAGAGAGCGGTCCATGTTTCCGTTGACTGTTATGACCCCACGCGGACCTGGCATCTTGAGCTTGAGGTATGCATAATGTGGTACCGCATTGAATCTAGCAAATGCGGTTCGTCCAAGCAGTGCATGGTAACCACTACGGAGAGGGACGATATCGAAGATTAACTCTTCGCTCCGGAAGTTATCCGGGGATCCGAAGACCACTTCCAATGTTATAGAGCTCATACAGCGGGCCTCTACTCCAGGAATTACACCTTTAAAGGTGGTTTTGGTGGGCTTGATCCTTGAAGGGTCAATGCCCATTTTGCACACTATGTCCTAATAAAGCAGGTTCAGGCTGCTGCCGCCGTCCATAAGGACTCGCGTGAGGTGGCATCCGTTGATGATTGGGTCTAAGACCAATGCGGCTGAGATGCCGTGATGGGTGCTAGTAGGATGATCCCTACGATCAAAGGTGATCGGACAAGCTGACCATGGGTTGAATTTGGGGGCGACTGTCTCCATCGCATAGACGTCCCGTAGTTCTCGCTTCCGTTCCCGCTTGGGGATGTGAGTGGCGTAGATCATGTTGACCGTTTTCACCTGGGGGGAATTCTTTTGTCCCCCGGTGTTCGGACGCCGGGGCTCTGCCTCATTGTTGTTGTGCAGCCCCTTGTCCTTGTTTTCGGTGTTTATTTTGCCGTCCTGTTTGAACACCCAGCAGTCTCTATTGGTGTGGTTGGCTGGCTTGTCCGTGGTGCCATGAATTTGGCACGAGCGCTCCAGTATGCGGTCCAGACTGGACGGTCCCTGATTATTTCTTTTGAATGGCTTTTTCCGCTGACCGGACTTGGATCCGCTGAATCCGACGTTTACTGCCGTGTCTTCAGTGTTGTCGCTCTTGTTCCGTCGCTTACGTCTATTGCGTCGTGGCTTGTCATTTTTATCGCGGACATCCAAAGTGCCGGAATGTGGCGTGGTGCCGCTGCGAGCCAACCAGCTGTCCTCGCCCGCGCAAAAGCGGGTCATTAGTGTTGTGAGAGCTGCCATGGACTTGGGTTTTTCTTGGCCGAGGTGTCGAGCAAGCCACTCGTCAAGGATATTATGCTTAAAAGCCACCAGGGCTTCGGCATCCGGACAGTCAACGATTTGGTTCTTTTTAGTTAGGAACCGAGTCCAGAATTTCCTGGCTGACTCTCCGTGTTGTTGAATAATGTGGCTCAGGTCATCAGCGTCTAGTGGTCGAAAATATGTGCCCTGGAACTTGTCGAGGAATGCATCTTCCAGGTTTTCCCAACTGCCAATGGAATTTGCTGGCAGGCTGTTTAGCCAGTGCCGGGCTAGTCCTTTGAGCTTAAGGGGAAGATACTTGATGGCGTGTAGATCATCTCCGTGGGCCATGTGAATGTGGAGAAGGAAATCTTCGATCCATACTGCGGGGTCTGTTGTGCCATCATAAGATTCGATGTTTACGGGTTAGAACCCTTCTGGGAATTCATGATCCATCACTTCGTCAGTGAAGCAGAGGGGGTGTGCGGCGCCTCTGTGCCGGGCTATGTGGCTACGCAGTTTGAATTGGTCTGGGTTGCTATGTTCGGCCCGGCCGGACTTGTTGATAATGTATCCGACGTGACGGTCATCGTCACGTGCTGGGGCGCGCCCTCGCGATACGTAGATCGATCTTGGTTGTCCTGCTTTGTTTTCCAGAATATCTTGCAGGTCTTGCATGTTGCCCCGGGCCGTAGTGTATCGGCGTGGGGGTGCGGGCTGGTATTCGGGCTGATATCCCGTTTTATCCCGGCCACGGGGTGGCCGGTCAGCCGTTTGGCGCTCAAGCCCGTATTCCTCGGCTGCCAGGACTTCAGTCCATCTGTCTGTGAACAGGTCTTGATCAGCCTAGAGTTGCTGCTGCTTCTTCTTCAGGCTCCTCGCAGTGGCTATGAGTCGACGCTTGAAGCGCTCCTGCTCCTCGTAGTGGCTATGAGCCGTCCTCAGGCACGCCGAACTCGTCGTCGCCGAGGCTAATCTCATCTTCGGAGGGGGCATGTAGTTGTCCTCCTCCGGGTATCCGTCTGTTGCCTGTTCTTCTGGGCTGACCTCCTCATCTTCCTGTTTGGCCTGCTCGAAGGCGGGCTGGTCAGGGTTATATTCCTCTTCGGCGTCATCCAGATTACTTTCATCTCCGGGGCCGGTATTGTTGTGGCGGGGCTTGGAGCGGCGCCGACGCTGCCCATGCTTTGCTTTTCTTCTTGAGGGGTTATCCTCCATTGCCTCGTCGCCATTGGTTTCCTTCGGAGTGTCCACCATATATATATATCGTATGAGGAGGTGGCCGTCCACCGCCCTGTGAGCGGTGGCTCCTGTAATTCTCCTGCATCGTCGTCCATACCATCGATGTCTTCGGAGTCGAAGTCAAGCACGTCGGTTAAATCATCGACCGTGGCAATGAAGTGGGTGGTGGGTGGGCAACGAATTCCGTCGTCGCCTGCTTCCCACTCAAGCCGGACATAGTTCGGCCCAGAGCCTCCTGACAAAGAGAGAGACTTCAATGAGTTCAGCATGTCGCCAAAGGGTGAGTGCTGAAAGATGTCCGCAGCGGTAAACTCCATTACCGGAGCCCAGCCTGGCTCGGCTGACTCAAGGGTGTGCGGACCAGAACCAACAACCGGATGAGAGTCTGGGGGCCCGTGGTTACAGGCTTCCACAGGGGTGAGACCTGTGTTCGGCTCCACCGCCGATGAATGTGCGGCCTGCGGGGCGGGGTCCAGCCCTCCGTCCTTAGGCAACGCAATCTACTCCGGATTTAGATCCGAGGCTTCTGCAGGGGTGACATCCCGCGCATAGTCTGGCAGCAGGTCTAAGCCGTGCTCGTCGTGACTGTTCGGTGCTCCTAGCATAGGCCCAAATCTGTCGAAGATCAAGTCTCCGCGAATGTCCGCCGTGTAGTTCAAGTTTCCGAACCTGACCTGGAGGCCGGAGGCATAGCTGTCGATCTGGTCCATATGGCCAAGCGAATTGGCCCGTAGTGCGAAGCCGCCGAACACAAAGATCTGTCCGGGGAGAAAAGTCCCGCCCTGGACCGTGCTGTTGACGATTGGAGGCGCCATCAAGCCCTGTAGTGACGACACATAGGAACTCTCAATGAAAGCACCAATGTCGGTGTCAAAACCGGCGGATCTCGGGTAGGGGGTCCCGATCTGTGCGTCAAGGCTGATGGTAACAGGAAGCAAGGGACACGGATGTTTACCCAGGTTCGGGCCCTCTCGATGGAGGTAAAACCCTACTTCCTGCTTGATTAATATTGAAGATATGGGTAGTACAAGAGTAGATCTACCACAAGATCATAGAGGCTAAACCATAAGAGCTAGCCTATGATGGTATGATTGTAATTGTGATCGGCCTTCTAAGGACCAACCTCTCCGGTTTATATAGCCACCGGAAAGGGCTAGGGTTTACATGGAGTCGGTTACAAGGAAGGAAACACAATATTCGGATCGCCAAGCTTGCCTTCCACGCCAAGGAGAGTCCCATCCGGACACGGGCCGAAGTCTTGAGTCTTGTATCTTCACGCTTCAATAGTCCGGACGTTGTACACAGTTCGACTGTCCGGATACCCCCTAATCCAGGACTCCCTCACTCGTCGAGACGGCTCAGCGTGCGAGCCCTGCCCGGGTTCGACCTGCCATGAAGCGTGCGTTCGTGGGATTCATCCATGGTGCGGAATCTGAACCGGTGTCCGATGATGAGACGGTCGTTTAATCAGATGGTGAATCATCCACCAGCGAGACCGAGTCACTGTACCAGCTACAAGACGGCCAGTTCGGGGGCTGTTCCGATGGCGATAGTATTCCGGACCCCCTTGAACCACCAAACCGGGTTGCGATCTTCATGGACGGTACACAATCCACATTGCAATCTTCAACTGCAGCAGCGATGACTTTCGGATCGGCGCCTGGGGCAGGAGGCCCCGTGCGCCGACCAGCTCAAGTTCTTCTGGTTTATTGGATGCTTGGACGACATTGTTGACCACAGCAGTCACCCCGGAGACTCAAGATCGGCATAATGCGGAGGTCACAAAGTTGCGGGATCAGATAACTCAGGCCAAGGAGGACTTGGCGGCTGAGGAAATCGGGATGGTTGATGAATGGGCCGCTTTAGATGCCCAGTCACAGCGGATTCAAGCAGAGAATTACCGGCTCCTGCTGGATTAGAACGCTTTGAATGAGGTGCTGAGGAGAAGGCACCGGTCTCGTCTACCGCCGGTTTATGAAGCAATGAATCTCTTCAACACACCAAGAGTAGGGCTAAGTGACCATGAAGCTTGGTGTGAGGGAAACTGACATCTCTCCTCTTTTGAATTGCCATCCCACCAAGCTCAGTGTTGGGTCTTTCTGTGAATTCTGTGCGACGGTTCAAATAAAAGAAATCTGTGAACAATTCAATTGTGGGTTCTTCTTGAAGATAGGGCTCACAAAACACTTGGAAATCGCAAACGTTGGACACAGAGTTTGGTCCAATATCTTGAGGGTGGAGTTGGAAGCTGGCAAGCACATCGCGGAAATTTTTTGATCCGGGAGGGCTGAACCCTCGATTCATAGATCATTAAAAACAATCACTTCGTCATTCTGAGGTTCAGGAGTATTTTCTAAACCGGGGACTCTCCAGTGGATGGTTTCCTTGCTCGCTAAAGCGCCAGTCACAACATACCCAGTCAGTTGCTCTTCAGTAACCCGGGAAGGGACCCAATTGCAAGCATAAAACGACTTGGCCATCTCAACAGAAAGCTGGAAAAGAGGACCAAGGCCGGTTTAAGGTTTTGATTGATGTAGATAATCCGGTTTAAAAGACAGGAAAAACAAATTGAAACCTATGCGCATGATAGCCCAGAGTTTTATATTAAGGATGAGTTGGCGGTTTAAAAAGAGGGCTAATGGTACCTGGAGGGTTATCATTTTCTAAAAGTATAAACCACCTACAATGGTGTGGAAGTTACAGATCTGAAAAATTCCTAAGTGTTGTACAAACAGATTTCACAGGTTGATGTTGTAATTTTGGATCTACCGCAGTTTTAAAAAGGAGATAAATTTTAAACCTAAAATTGCGACAGTAGAGGAACATATATGCTCAGATGGGATCTTATGCAGAGAAAGGTATCTTCTGTGATTGGAAACGGATGCTAAACTACTATTGCTCGCCTTTACTATCAGATTCAGGTTAAACTATGAGATCTGAAAGAAGAAAGTGAGGAATGGTGAAGAACGTTGATGAACAGCGGAAACCCTAATGCAGATCTGCTATATGAGAAGAGAAGTACTTACTGACGCTGCTGAACAGCGGAGGAGGTGTCGCGTTTCTCTGGTCAGATCAAGTTGATGCAGCGGCCGTTGGCGGTGCGGAAGCGAAGGTCGACGATGGCGGCTGCGCTCGAGCTCTGAGGCGATGTGAGGAAGACGATGAGGTGAAGGGGCACGAAGGGGAAAGGAAAGAATGACCCTTGGCCATATTTATAAGGTGAAGGGATAAGTGACAAGCGCGGGAATCGAGGAACCCAAAAAATGGATATCTGACACAGTTGTTGCCTCGGTTTTTGGAGGGTCCTTAATGAAAAGGATGTATTTATAGGTTTTTTATATAGAGATGGCATCACGGTGATTTATTACAATCTTAAAAGATGATGTCATGGCGGTTTACCAAGTGCATACGGAAATGATGTCATGGCGGGTTTGCAAGATTCTTTGAAGACCAGGGAGTTTTTTTAAGGATTGAAGATTGACATGAACAGGTTCAAATCAATCTGGAGCCTAATGTTGGGGATATAACTACTGAGTATAAACCGCCCAGGAGGGTCCAGGTTATGCTCATCCGTATTGAAGCCCATGAAGACAAGGAATATGGCGCTTTACTATTGAAGCTTAGAGGCCTAGAGCCCAAGGGCGGAGTAGGGCCCATAGACATAAACCGCCATGAGATATGTAACTTGTGTTGTAAGTTAGGGAAAGGTAGAAAGCAAGCCAGACACGTGTATGAGCCGGCCTCAGTATTCTGTAAACCGACGGGCGTCAACCTGTGTATATAAAGGGACGACCCGCGGCGGTTCAGGGACAAGAAACAACAACTCGAGAGATATGTAAAGCGGATTCACTCCCTGCTCATCGAGACCCCGTCAATTCCACTACAACTGGATCATAGGCTTTTACCTTCACCGCAAGGGGCCGAACCAGTACAAACTCCCTGTGTCCTTTGTCCGGTTTAACCCCTTTAAGCTAATCTCGTTGCGATGGCTCCACGACTAAGTCCTCTCACTAGGACATCTGATGTGTTAATTCCATGACACCACTCTTGTTAGATGCATGATTTTGTAAGTACTTAACAATCTCTGATCAACTTCTCCATACAAGGCTGTAAATGATAAACAACTAACTGCATTTTATTCCTCTTGGGGGATTGAATGCGCACAGAAGAAAAAGGCAGAGTGTGTATTTTATAGATCCTGCATTAGCAAATGGCACAACATTACATGGGAAGGACGAACGGGACTGGGCTGTTAACATGGTCGTCTATATCTTCGAAAACACGTCCCATACAGAATCATTTCTCTGGCCATATCATGAAAGGTGAGTCGAGTAAACAACCAAGCATACACTAATTGTCTTTTAGGTTTTGACATAATTCGTAAGTTCATGGCTTTCTTAATATGTAGCCGTTACTGGATATTGGTATTCATTGTTCCAAACAAGAACACAGTTTACTACATCCATTCTCTCAGAGAGTCAACAAACGCTCAGGGTCTGACGCATCTTCAGCAATTCATGGATAGATATTGAATTCTATGATGTTGAAATTAATTTGCATTCATATCTGGTTCAATAATTGATGTTGTCAAAATTCATTTTCATTTGCAGTGTGCTCGCATTGTGGAAAACTAAACCAGGGAACCTGTTCAAGAGGGAACTACCTCTGCAGCACAAGATCGTTTCTCCGGTAACACACCGTAATCCGTTATTTTCAGAAAATTTATCCAATAGTCTGCAAATACCTTTTCTTACGCTAGTCATATGTTCAAGCTTCTAATTAAACCTCTTTCTATTTTTTCCAAAGAAAAAATAATACATCTAACACTGGTTAGGTTGTTCCTAATAGGACAAATACATGACTAATTTTGTACAAAAAAATTCAGTGTCCTCAGCAAGAAGTAGGGACCAACCTTTGTGGATACTATGTTTGCAGACACATGATCTTCATCTGCAAATCTGCTGATAGTTGTGATGATCCTTGCGAGTTAGTACCAGTAAGTCTATCTTAGTTAATATCTTCTACTCCACTCATATGGCACATTCTGTTCTTGAAAACACTGCAGCTCATCTTAGAACCGAGGACCCCTGAACCGCTCCCGGCTGGTGAATTGCTGATGGTTCGGAGATTTATCAGCGACTTCTTCCTGAATCACTACATCAATCCCACTGGTGATAATGAAGATTTCAGCATGCGTTCTCCTGAAACATTGAGCAAGAGTTACCGCTAAACATATACGCATGGATCCATTGTTTTCCATCTGATGAGGTCTTCGTATTTTGTACACTATGATTAATTAGGTAATGCATATATGTGTGGACAAATCATTGGAATTTAGCTACCATATGTTCAATTGCAATTGTTTGAAATCTGATGAATGTTCTTCCTGTGGACACTATTTGTTCAATTGAATATTATGGCGAATTTGTTTTTTGCGTGCCGATTCAAAATGTGATATGCTTGTTTATTTGTTCAATTGAATACTGTGGCCAATTTGCTTTATGCGTGCCGATTCAAAAGGGTATATTTTTGTTTCTTTGTTTAGTTGAATATTGTGGCGAATTTGTTTTTTGCATGCCGATTCAAAATGGGATATTCTTGTTTATTTGTTCAATTGAATATTGTGGCCAATTTGCTTGATGCGTGCCGATTCAAAATGGGATATTTTTGTTTATTTGTTCAATTGAATATTGTGGAGAATTTTATTTTTGCATGCCGATTCAAAATGGGATATTTTTGTTTTAACCTGGCAATTGCTCTGCACACGGTTCAACTAAATGAGTGTATGCGATCCACATTGAAAAGCATACGTCAATCGTAGCGGAACCGTCCGTGATACACAGCAGATTGCAAACGATTTGCAACGCTACTATGTGTGTGTAGGCTCTCCGGAACCGTTTGTGATATCAAGTTATCGCACACGCGAACTCGGAGTAAACCGTGCCAAGTGTAAAATACAATCCCAGTCATAATTTTTTCAGGAAATGTGTGGGATCCCAAAAGAAAAGCACACGTCACTCTAGCCGCAACCGTTGGTGATACACAACAAATCACAAACGGTCTATAGCACTTGTATGTGTGCAAAGGGGCTCCTGAACCGTTTGTGATTGAACCTTATCGCAGACGGTAAATGTTGGAAGAACGTGTGTGATGGAGTCTTGCATGGCAGACGGGTTCCGTAGAAAACTCATGTGTGATAGGGCACATACCGCACACAGTTCATATGTTGGCCCGTGTGCCTTGCATACTGTTTCCCAAACGGTTCATTACGACACCCTGTTTGGTTTTACTGCATCATTAGAAACGTCTAATCACCGATCCTACACGTGCGAAAGAATTTAGTGTGTGCTACATTGCACACGATTACGTTTTGCAAGGCCTCTGGATCATGGCTCCATATCCCCAATGGTTTCTGGGTCATGTGGGAAGGACCCCCTATCGCCCAGACTCACTTGGCGACGGTTCCAAATTTCGTCGCAGAAAGGGGTTTAAAACCGTTTATATAGCACCGACGCATACCAGTGTCTTTTCCTATTATAACTATAAGGGAGTTCAATTTTTGGTACCTTTTCCCAAGTCAATGACAATGTACTACGATTTCTAAAGGAATTTTGGAGGATTTCAGTATATACATGTTTTCCCCATATTGGTTGCTTGATTCATATGTTTACAATCCATAATCATTTCTCCTTTGGATTCATCTGTACTAGTTTTCGTAGGGAAATTTCCATCCACTCCAACCTCTTGTGAAGAAGCCTACATTTTTCTAGATTGTACTCAAATGCCTGTGTTAATCATGTAGGATTGAAGATGGTACGTCACTCCATTAGTGTATTTTAGAAATCCTGCAAACCAAATAGGCCTGTAGTAGTGTTCAAAACTGCAAGTGGGCACTAATACGTTCTCTTATTTTGTAGATAAGACTAGGCCCAATGGTGGATAATGTGATATAATATAACAATCATGTCGAACGCCTTGATCTGCATCTCTCAGAAATTACTTTGAACTCCTACCAAGGGACCTTAACAGACATTATATCCGTCAGGTTCTTTGTTGTCAGAGTAGGGGTGATAAAGGTAATGAGGTTTGCCCTGCATTTATTTCACAAAAATGAATGGTTTGTTGATCAGTACCGATGGATGCGGCGGAATGGCAAAGGATCTAAAGAAGATGAATTTCATTTTGGAACTTTAGTTGACAGAGTAATCGGAAGTCATTATGTCAAGCCCATAAATGACTTGTTCGTGGCTGACCCCTTTGCAGAAATGATGAGGTTTTGAAACAAGCATTACAAGTGGTAATATCAATTTGAACCTCTCTTATGTCCATGTTCAGCTGATCAGCGCGGGTGTCTGCAGCTGCATGAACCGAATTTGATTTCTAATATCAATTTCAAGCTTGTGATCTTCGAATTTGAGCCATATAACTCTGGATTTTGAAACCTTGTAATATTTCAGGCTTTTGTGGTACAGTCATTGAAATGGTATCGTATGAGCCTTGTATATTGGTAGTACTATTTTAACCTTTATATGCCATGGACTTAGATTTTCTTTACCATTCTCGAATGTGTTTCCCCTGCCGATCTCATCACAAACGATCTATATAGCGGACTCGACAGCGATCTTCGACATTATTGCACATAGTTGGTTTATTCAACTGTGTGCCCTGTAGCATGTAGAATTATCGCACCTGAGTCTCCATCATTATCCTTCTGTGTAAATTTGACCTCATCATCCATGGGTAAACTTATTGCCGAACGTGTGCGCTGCTCTAAGTCATTCCACACACTTTGTTTTTGCAAATCTTTTTGCTAATAAACGCCCACGATTTGCCCCTCTTCTAGCCGACATGTGACCAAACTAGCCGGGCGGGAAGCATGCGCGGTTGCGCGCGGTAACCTGCATAGTTGCGCGGGAACAAGCTCACCAATGATACATTTGGCGCCTCTTTGAGCCCACGCATGGTCAAAAGAAACACATGTGGGGTGCTAAAGTGTGCACTGGAATCCTCTGCTAGGAACGCACTAACAAGACGTGACGATTACATGCCGGCTATCCCCCATTTATTACATCATCCATTTAACCCTTCTGTCTCTTCAACCTTTTGATTGTGCCCCAATATTGTAAGAAGCACACCCATAACGACAAATTCTTAGAGGGTATCTTGAGCGGCTCCAATGGCGCTCTGAGCGGCTGCTGACGACGAGCGGTAGTTCACCATGCATGCCATAGTGGACAACGCAGAAGATTCATGGAGCTCTCGGTGGTGTACACCGACAACCCGATCTGGGTGGAGAATTCCGTCCACCCCATGGAGTTGTTGCTTGTTGTGGAGAAGTACAAGGTGGTCGGGTTTGACCTCAAGTACACCCATGCTCGTGTCGGGTCTCGTCACAAGGTCGCCGTCACCCAGATGTGTGTGTGCAATCATGTCCTTGTATACCACCACTGCCGGGCCACAATGCCTTGTGAGTGTTTCACCATGTTTGTCAACAACCCCCACTACATGTTTGCTATGGTGGACATCACCAACAATGTAAAGGTGCTCAAGAATTCGGGCATCGCCTGCCAGAATCTTGTCAACATCCAGAGCCAATACAAGATCTAGGGCAACAAGATGCATGAGAAGGACTCACTGGTTCACCTCGCCGAGGCCATCATCGACCCCTACTACATATACATGAAGGATTCCTGCAACAAGGACCTGGCACTCGGCTTGGCTGGAGGAACTCAACAAAGCTCACGTCGTGTAAGCGGCCAAGGAGGCATACACGAGCTATGAGATGTACAGGTGGATCGTTGACATGAGGAAGTGCCTTCTTCTCCAAAACGGCCTGGGATCAGCCGGAAGTAGAGCAATGGCAAGCGTCGTCACAGCAAGAAGTAGATGATTAGACGATCATTTCTCCTAGTTTAGTATGCATGTAATTGTTTACTTTGGTGTGTGCAAATGTTATGTGTGTAGTCACTTATGTGATTGTATGTTTAATTTGGTTATGCAGTCATGTTCTTATAAGTATATATGTTGTTCTTCTGTAGACAGAGCGTAGATGTTGTGCGGACAGAGAAAATGACATCGCGCACAGACTAAACTAGGCATCAGTGATGATTTCATCAATCGCTGATAATTGTATACTAGCAAGTGTTTACCCACAACACACACGGCTTGCTAGCAAGAATCGTCTACATTGTTATCTGTCTTCCCACACATTTTTGATAACTCAACTGTTTGCCGCGTATCACACACATCTTGTTAAATTAACCCATTTATGTTGTTTTGACCATCACAAACAGTTCATCCTAGTGAGGTGTATGCCATCTAGCGCACACACCTTGAACTGGCTAACCGTTTCTTTTGGCTTGGCTCATCGCAAACAATTCATCTAAGTGTACTGTATGCAGTCTATCGCACACACCATGATCCTACTGACCGTTTCTGTTGTGTTGCCTAATAACAAACAGTTCATCCAAGTGAACTGTATGCCTTATATCACACACACCTACATCTGGCTGACCATTTCAATTGTTGTGCTTATCACAAATAGTTCGTATGGATCAACTATTTGCCACATATCGCACACACAACTCTAATCGAAATCGTGTTTGATGTCTCCGCCATCGCAAATAGTTCGTATCATTTTTATGGTTTTCTTACACCACCCTTTGCAATTTATGCATCACACACAGTTTTCTTGAAGGGTCTCTGATTGTAGTATCATGTTAGTAGCATCCTGCAGTAGCGTTATATATGCATCGGGGGTACCTAGGTTACACATATGGTCAGTTGCCAACATGCCGGCTATTGAGCTATCCTTGAAGTACCTAGGTTACGCCATGGTTCAGAGCCCCCGGAGTCCTTCCTTGTTAATGATCAGTGGGCTAAGCTCGGCATGTGGACTGCAGGCCGTATAGGTTAGCACCCCTTTGTCCAAGACATCGTCACTCTCTAGTTAGTTGCATGCGTATGATCTTCATGATGCGGCAGCACTTCGCCGTCTAGAGCTAATCGTTGCCAGAGGATTAGAACTACATTAGGCTTCTAATTATGATTATTATAGGAGCTAGGTCTAGCTATAATTATATCAACTAGGATCAACTAGAACTAGAACTGATGGACTAGAGGAGGCTCCAAAACTTGTATCTCCCAAAGGGAAAAATCCTCTAGTATATATAGGTTAGAGGGAAGAGGAGGGGCTGCCACTGAGGAGGGAAAGCCCCTCCTTTGTGCACCATCCAAGGGATGGGAGGAGGATTTCTCCCCCACTCCAATTCGGTGTCCCACTTGGAAAAGTGGGAAGCCTTTCCTATTGGGCCATAGTGACCCATTATTCCTTCCACCACTTGGTCTTTTAAGGCCCGTTGACACGGAATTAAATATAAGCCTTCTAAGAATTACTATAGCCTTTTATTATTAATTTATCATCTCCAAAAAACTTTTCCGCCTATATATTATTTACCAGTAATACCCGGTATTGCCCGATAAACTCCCAAATCCTTCCAGTGCTTCCGGCGACCCCGACGCTTCTGGATCCTCTCGAAACTATTCTGAATATTAATGAAACAATTCCACAAATAAATCCTCGATACTATCATCCTACTAACACTCAACAGATCGCGATTACCTTAAGCTTGTGACCTCGTAGGTTCAGTAAAACATAGACATGAACGAAACTCCATCGTTGAATGACCGATAGCGGTACCATGGATGCCCATATCGATCCTTATGATTGCATGAATGAAATTCGAGTGAACCTTTGGTTATCATGTGATTTTTTATGTCTACTACACAACTTATTTTTGTAGGCCCATTTTGGGCCTCCAAACGCAAAGTTTTTTAGGACAGTAGCAATTTTCCCTCAAGTGGATGATCGGTTTATCAATCTGTGGGAGGCGTAGGATGAAGATGGTCTCCCTCAAACAACCCTGCAATCAAATACAAGGAACCTCTTGTGTCCCCAAGACACCCAATACAAATTTGTATAGGTGCACTAGTTCGGCGCAAAGATGGTGATACAAGTGTAGTATGAATAGTAGATATAGGTTTTTGTAATCAGAAAATAAAGAAAACAGCAAGGTAGCAGGTGAGAAAAGGGAGCACAAACGGTATTGCAATGCTTGAAACCAAGGGCTAGGGTTCATACTTTCGCTAGTGCAATCTCTCAACGATGCTAACATAACTGAATCACATAACAATCGCTCAACGTGCGACAAAGAATCACTCCAATGTTCTTAACAATAGCGGAGAACATAAGAAGAAAGTGTTGTAGGCAGCAAACCACCTTAAAGTTATCATTTCCGATCAATCTATTGAGACGTCCCTATAAGTGTCACAAACAGCCCTAGAGTTCGTACTAAAATTACACCATATGATACACATCAATCAACCCTAATGTCACATAGATACTCCATTATCACCACAAGTATCTGTCGGTCAATTATATGATATGCATCAAACAACTTTAGGTTCACAATATTCAATCCAACACAAAGAACTTCAAAGAGTGCTCCAAGATTTCTACCGGTGAAAGTAGGACAAAAATGTGCATCAACCCCTATGCATAGATTACCCCAATGTCACCTCGGGAATCCATGAGTTGAGTGCCACACATACATCAAGTGAATCATTAGAACACCCCATTGTCACCAGGGTATTAATATGCAAGACATACATCAAGTGTTCTCAAATCCATAAAGTATTCAATCTGATAATAGTAAAAACTCAATTCATCACAACAAGATAGAGAGGGAGAAACACCATATGATCCAACTATGTTAACAAAGCTCGCGGTACATCAAGATCGTGCCAAATCAATAACATGAGAGAGGCGAGAGAGAGAGAGAGAGAGAGAGAGAGGGAGAGATCAAACACATAGCTACTGGTGCATACCCTCAGCCCCGAGGGTGAACTACTCCCTCCTCGTAATGGTGGCCGCCAGGATGATGAAGATGGCCTCCGGTGATGATTTCCCCCTCCGGAGGGTGCCGGAATAGGGCTCCAGAGGGTATTTCAAAGGTACAGAGGCTTGCAACGGCGGAGTCGAAGTTCTAGGATTATTTTTGGTGGTTTCTCTATTTATAAGATTTTTCTGGCATCGGTCTCACATCAAGATGGGCTAAGATGGGCCCACATGAACCACGGCACCACCACCCCCCTGGGCGCGCCGTGGTGGCTTGTGGGCCCTCGTGGCTCTTTTGAACATCCCACGATGCTTTGGGGTCTCTTTTGTTCCAAAAAAAGCGTCAAAAATTTCAGCCCATTCCGAGAACTTTTATTTCTACACAAAAAATAACACCACGGTAGTTCTGCAAAAAAAAAATAACGTCAGTCCGGGTTAGTTCCATTGAAATCATACAAAAACCATATAGAATTGTTGTAAACATGGCATGAATACTTCATAAATTATAGATACATTGGACACGTATCAATGTTCCCTTTGCTTCATGATACTTTACAAAACCCAGGTGTGTCAGTATCCTCGTGAGTCATGCACCTCCTCACTATACCATTCTTCTCATTACCGGTTTTGTTCTTCTTTCTCGTTGAAATGTTTCGGCATCCCCGTGACAAAGTAACCTGTGTCTGGCCATACGATGATTGATGTCGTCACACCGAGAGGGCCCTAAGAATAACTCCCCATCGTCGGAGGAGCAAATCCCACTCTCGAGCTATCTAGTCCCTTGTCAAACTTTCTGATGAACCTGTAAGTTGATGTTATGATCACCGTGCTACAGATGACGTTTGGGCAACCCCAAAGTTCACTGTACTATAGGAACTGACTAGGACACTGTCATAGTTTGAGGAACTAAAGGCATGCTAACACTCTGTGTTATGACAATTGATTTCAGACAATATTATCTCAAAGTATAACAGACAAGTTTGGGTCGATTCAATATGATCATTTTCGTGGAAGTCATACTCTCAAGTTTGTTTTAGGACTATCATTACATTTAGTGATATCCTAAGATCCGGAAAAACATGATCATCAACAACACTTGAGCCAGTTTTAGAGGCAAGACAAGGAACCTATTCTTTATCGTTTATCATTGCACACGTGCATATACGTTTTTCCATTGAGTCACATATTCTAAGATAATAGCAGTTATAGCATGAAATATAAACTCTTAATAATGAAAATAGAAATATAATAATATAATATTACTGCCTTTAGGGCATATTTCAAACAATATACAAATATAATAAAATAAAAACTACGAACAAATTAATGGTTTTAGTAAATATGGAAATTGGGCGTGGGGGCCATACGTTCACTAGAGGCAACTTTCTCATAAACATAGCAACAGTGGGCAAAAGAAATTACCGTTGGACAATTGACAAAATAGCGCATAGTTATGATTATGATTCTCAACGGCATGATCAACATATAGATATGTTGAAGACATAGCAACCACAAAGGGGACAAGCAGCATGAGCTGCAATCTCACAATAGACTTTGCATTGCGTGGTCACCAAGGCTCCCTGCGCAATCTTCCATGTTATTACCTTCATTTTCTGTGGGATTACTAAACTCCAAATCAATTTCCAAATAGGTTGGAGACCATCGGGTTGGCTGATGGTCGCCCTTTCCGTGAACTAGCTAGTGATCGTGCACGACCGCAGAGACCTATAGGTACTGCTCACCGTGAAGCGGGCAAGCGGCTCCAGCTGCCATGATACAAATTCTTTTGTTGCCAAGGGTACACGAGAATTTTCTAAATACTCTCCACATTGGCTCTTAAAAAATGTTCATGCAACGGAGGGACGTTCCAAGCATCGTACGTGTCTAAGAATGCCGAGAGACATGAGCCACCTCAGTTCCAAAAATGACTAGGGTTTCTCTGCTTCCCGACGATGCAGACACCGGTCTGTCCCGTCTCCGGTAGCCTTAGGGCCATGAGGGTGCAGTTGATCGCGACACATTGCCGACTAGAGGGCTCTGTTTTTAGATATTTCTTCGAGTATTGTTAGGGTTTGTGTCCTGCTCAGGAAGATGAGACGGCGACGTCTCCTTGAAGATGGAATAAGATTCTTCCTGCAGAGCATCAGTCCCGGTGATGCTTCTAGCATCATTAGTGAGCGTGTGGAGGTGTGTCTCCAGCAGATCTATCTTTTTCGATTTTCTCAGTTCTGTCCGTGATTCGTCTATGTTCATGTGCCTTTAGGTTGGATCCGTCTGTTCTACGATATTCTTCATTGGCGGTGGTTGCTATTCTGGTGCGCTGATCTTTGGGCCTTGGCACAATGACTTCCTGACTGTCTACTATAACAAGTTTTCCCTGGCTCCGACGGAAGGACGATGATGGCAGCACCTGTCAGCTCGTCTCAGTGCTTGTAGTCGTCTTTAGGTGGTCAAGGGATCTGGATGTAATTTTTATTATTTGTTGTCTTCGTTGTACTGCCATAATTGAATATGAATATATCGAAAGTTTTTTTAAAAAAATACCGAGACGTGGTTAAGGACACTGCTCCCCCTCTGTATCATTGGTCGAAACGAGGGGCTCCATGGAATCTATGGGTCAGGCCAAGTGTTGTTGGAAGTGTTGTTGCCTATCCTCCATATAATTGCACGCTCCAATTTTGCCAAGGGAAACCCTCGTACACGACGCGCCGGCCGAACGTTGCCCCGGTCGCGTGTGGGCCACTTGATCTAGCTGGATCGAACGACGCGGGAGGGGGGCACGCGATCCCTGTTCCTTTTTCTTCTCTGTTGTGAAACGCTCACCCCCTCCTTGCGCGCATCCATCCTTCCGTTCCTACCTCTCGTTCCTCGTGCTGGAACCATGCCGGTAGGGCGCGCCTGACGGAGGTGATGCGGGTGATCGCTGCAATCTGCATCTTGCCGGCGAGCCCTCCATCCACCCCTGCATCAAGCCTTTACCGCTGCAGCCACATCTCGCCAGCGAGTCGTCGCCCCCCTCCCCCGCGGCAATATACCCACGTGCACGGCTGCCTTTTTATCAGTAATTTCCCATCCCACCTCCAACTCCGGCGGCGAGCTGCATACCTTGCAAGGCGAAGGGTACACCCGTGAAATGCAGGGATGCTGGAACCGGCATCTGGTTTGCTACAACCGGTAAATATAGAGCTGGAACAAGTATGTGGTTTTGTTGCCTCGTCTAAAGTGTTTTCTGCGGCAACGACGGCGGACTTCGCCATTTGTTGCAACCAACAAGGCAAAAACTTCTACCGGCGAGCTTTTTTGTTACCACGGCAACTGGCGGAACTAGTGACCAGGAGGTGGCTCAAAGCAAACGATGTGGCACTGGGAAAGTCAGAGATGGAACCTGTCTTTTGTTTTGCTACCACCGGTTAAACCAGAGCTGGAACCAACTAACGCTTTTGCTGCATCGTCGGAGTGTTTATTTGCTGCAACGGCGGCAAAGCACATGATTTGTTGCAACCATAAAATCCAGAGCTAGAACCAGCCTATGGTTTTGCTGCAATCGGCTGGGGTAGTTTTTCTCCGTCGGCGAAGGTGAAGCCATGTTTTTTGTTGCAACCGAGAACCACAGAAGCTTCCACCTAGTGATGTTTTTTGCTACAAGTGGCAAAACTAGAGCTGAAACCAAGCATGTGATTTTGCTGCATCATTTGATTTTTGTTTCTGAGGCGATGAAGACGGACGTCCTCATTTGTTGCATCCGACAAGAAAAAAGCTTCTACCGCTGAGTTTTTTTGCTACCAAGGTGAAACGGCACCCGACAACGGTGACCATGACTAGTTTCGATGAATAGGATTAGGGCGCCAAGCTGCAACGGCGAGATGCAGGGGGCTATTTCGACTATAGCGGCCATAGATGCTGGGGGAGGCGACCTCCTGCGCTGGAACCGGAGGCGAGCGCATGGCATGGCGAGGTCTCGCAGAAGACATGAAGGCGACGGTCTGCTGCAAGCCGTGAGCTCCCGCCGGAGTCGCGTGCCGAGCGTCGGTGGGGATGAAGCAAGGAGGTGAGGGCGGGAACGGCTGTTGCGGGGCGCGTGGGAGAAGGGCGATTGCCATACGACAACCTACGCGCGGAGAAGAAGCGGGGGGAGGAAGAAGACGATCTGGGTGGATAAGGATCTAATGGCTTAGGATGGGCCGATCGGACAGCTAGCGTGCGTCCGACTGAAAACGTACGGCCGGTGCGCCGGCGCCTATCGTTGTCCTTTTGCCAACGTTCATTTTTCTTTGAGAATGAGCCCATGTTCAATTTTGCGCCAAGGGAAAGAAGGTACTGTCGGAGGGCAATTTTGTTGACCTCTAATAAAAAAGATTTAAAGAAAAAGGGGGCCGAAAAATATGCTCCGGCATGGAACTAAACTTGGAACGACTAG
>NC_041385.1:175890838-175896447 GCF_002162155.2 Triticum dicoccoides
AATGCCATTATTATTTTATCCTCAAAAGAGAAAATGCCATTATTTTTGCTGGGGAAGGAGGGATCAAAATCTTGGTAACAACACTTTTAGCAAGGTGGGGCTAGAAACAAGAGGAACCACCTATTTCTAAGAACACAAGCATTTCAAAACAGCCGCAACACTATCAACATTTAAAAAAAATAGCCAAATGCGCAATCGTACAAGCGCATATATGCGGTTTCACAATTGGAGTTTCCAATAGTTTTTATTTGGCCCTCCCATTTGAGCACTGGTTCCATGAATTTTGGAACCAACAGTGTCATTTCAGCAACACACACACAAAGAACAGGCCGTAAATTTTTCACCACATGAACACATCATCATGTCTATACCATTTTCCCAAATTAGAAAAGTAACCAGCTACACATGCAAAACCTGCACGCCCAACTGGAGCAGCACCCCCCAAATTGGCTTTCAATCACTGCTTGGGCTCCAGCCTCCTGCCAGCAGCCCTCGCTCGGCTCAGCTCGGATGTTCCCAAGCTGAGCAAGCAAGCAAGCAAGCGGTCTCTCTCTCTCTCTCTCTCTCTCTCTCTCTCTCTAAAAAAAAGCTCTCTCTTTTCTGCCCTGCACCTACACAGGGAGCGGCAGCAGCAAGGAGTGAAACAAACTCTCTCTCCTCACTAAATCCCAAATCCTGCTCTTATCATCCTGTTTTCCTGCCTCCCTTCTGCTGCTGCCTCCTGCTCTCCAAAGCTCCCACACCACACCCAAGAGGAGAGAGGAAGCCAGCAGCAAAAGCTTTTGCCTCCCTCCCCCCCGCCGCCGTCCCCCCTTCTAAAATGTGATGTCCAATCCATCAGATTGCTTCTAGTTCAGTCCCCCACTCCTCTCCTGGGTCAGTCCCTTGCCCACCGCTGTTCCCCCTCCCTCCCTCACCCTCCGCCTTGATTCTTCTCATGGTTTTTCCTGCTTCTTTTTCCTCCTAGTTATGGGATCCGGCGAGCTGGATGGACGCGCATTGGAGCAGCAGTAGCGGAGGCGAAGCTGCAGCCGGGGGATCTGGATCCGAGGCACCACCACCGGGGTCCTCACGGAGGCGACGGCGCAGGAGGAGGAGGAGGAGGCGGCGGCGGCGGGCAGCGGGAGGCTGCAGATGAGGAGCAGCAGCACCACCACTACCGGCTGCTGCAGCTCCACCAAGAAGTGCAGCAGGACCAAGAACCTCCGCCCGCCCCCGTCTTCCAGCTCTCGCACCTGCAGGCCGCGTCCGTGAGGCAGCCGGGCTCGTCCGCCGAGTATGCCCTTCTCGCGCCCATGGGCGACGCCGGCCAGTCCCATCATCACCACGGGCTCCAGACGCAGCTCCTGTCTTTCGGAGGCGCCGGGAGCCACCACCATCACATGCATCAGTTCACGGCGCAGGCGCAGCCGCCCGCGGCATCCCAGACGCGGGCGCGAGGAGGACGAGGCGGCGAGATGGTGCCGGCTACGCCTGCGCGGGTGAGGGGCGGCGGAGGCGGGGAGATCGTGGCAGTGCAGGGAGGGCACATTGTGCGCTCCACGGGGCGGAAAGACCGGCACAGCAAGGTCTGCACGGCGCGCGGGCCTCGCGACCGGCGTGTTCGGCTGTCGGCACACACGGCCATCCAGTTCTACGACGTGCAAGACCGGCTAGGCTACGACCGCCCCAGCAAGGCCGTCGATTGGCTCATCAAGAACGCCAAGGACGCCATCGACAAGCTCGACACCCTTCCCGCTTGGCAGCCCACGGCCGTCGCCCCTGCCGCCAGCAATGCCGCCGCGCCGCCGTCCTCCTCGACCCAGCCTGACTCCGCCGACAACTCGGACGACCAGGCGCAGGCCATCACCATCGCGCACTCGTCGTTCGACTTCGCCGGCTCTGGTGGCGCTGGAGGAGCCACGGGCGGCATCAGCTTCCTCCCGCCGTCGCTCGACTCGGACTCCATCGCGGACACGATCAAGTCGTTCTTCCCCATGGGCGGGACCACAGGTGGGGAACCGTCGTCGTCCACTGTGGCTGCGCACTCGTCGGCCATGGGTTTTCAAGGCTACACGCCGGACCTCCTGTCCCGAACCGGAAGCCAGAGCCAAGAACTCCGACTGTCGCTGCAGCCGTTACCAGACCCTATGTTTCACCACCACCAGCAGCAGGAGCAGCACCGGTCGGATGGCCACGACGGCAACGGCACCGCCCAGCAGACACTATTCCCCGGCGCGGCCAGTTACTCATTTGGCGGTGGCGGCGCCATGTGGGGCGAGCAGGCGGCGAGCCAGCGCATGATGCCGTGGAACGTGCCCGACCCAGGCGGCGGGAGCACTGGCGGCTACCTGTTCAACGTGTCGCAGCAGGCGGCGCATATGCAGGCGGCGCTGAGCGGCCAGAGCCAGTTCTTCTTCCAGAGGGGACCCCTTCAGTCCAGTAACCAGCCCTCCGACCGAGGATGGCCGGAGACCGTCGAAGCTGACGACAACAACCCGATGCAGCAGCACCAAGGGGGCCTCAACCCTTCCGTGTCGGCAATCGGGTTCGGTCCCGGCGTCAGCTTCTCCGGATTCCGCGTCCCCGCGAGGATGCAGGGCAACGAGGAGCACAACGGCGGCAATGGCGACAAGCCGCCGTCCGTCTCCTCGGCTTCCCACCACTGACAGCAGCAGTGGATGACAGATGACTTCACCACCAACCTCCACAGTGTACCAGTAACGACATCGGCCATCAGCTCCTCCACTTGCATCACTGTGAGAATTCTTACTATGTCCTAACTGACTTGTACTGTTGTACTATAATTCTGCCTGTTCTCCATTACTGCATTGCCGTCGACCCTTACTTGAACGCGATTCCTGATTGTGATTGGTTCTTCATCCTCTTGCAGGGTGCTAATTTGATTCTGCTTCATCATTCATAGGAGCTGGCGATTGCATTGCAACTAGGAGGAGCAAAATCAGGAACTGGTTCTATGTCTGGTTGGTTGGTTGGTTGCTTTTCCATCTCTTCTGCTACGTGTGTCATTGGCTTTTGCTTCAAGATCACCCGGAGCTTCTTAGAATTAGGCTTGTGAGAGTGCAGCGGCATAGCTAGCTGGTCAGTCAGCCAGCCTCTTTGTGGCATTGCATTAGGTGTAGTTGATGCTGTAGTTTGCTGTAGGTCAAGCTCGATTGCTTTCTTTCTTTCACTTGTTGCTGTATGCTACTACTAGATGTTGTTCTCAAACTTATAAATGGGTGATGGATGGGGAGAGGAGTCTATCACTCCATCTTCATCTTTCCATCCTTTTTGGTCACAGCATCATCTTTCCATTTTCTTTCTTTACTGTCACTACTATAAGCTGATGTTGATTGGTGCCTGTCGTGGAGTATCTTTCCCTTAACATCTTTTTTATTTATATTATTATGCTTTGGAACCAAATCCAACCTTGTTATTTCTATCCAGTCTCTCTTGTTTTTAAAGACTTGTTAGGAGCTGAGAAAGAACTTGCTCAAGGCAACCAAAAGGGTTGGATTTAATGCAAACTTTTAAGCTTCAAAAATACTACAACCGCAAGCTCCCATGGCAATGGATGAGATGGCCTCAGGCTATAGTTCACTACAGTACATCCATTCTCTCCTAGCCTATCCATGTGATCTGTTGGGTCTCTTTCGTCCCTGCCGCTGCAGCAGCAAGCCAGGGCAGGAGGAGGCAGCATGCATGGCAGCAGCAGCAGCAGCAGCAGATGCAGCTTTCCTAGCCGTCTGTATCTTACCTATCACTGTGCAAGGCAAAGATTGTCACAAGGAAAAGGCTGTGTGTGTGTGTGTCATTAGTGCCATCTGCCTGTCTTACATGCGCCATCAGCGAGTCAGTGGCACGGTACAAGCTCTTTTAACCATTTTACCTTGTGCCAGGCCGTGTCTTTGCACTCACTGATGCAGCACTTTGTGACAGATGCCAGAAAGAGGGAGGACCATGATTGCTCCTCCCTCTTCGCCTCTCTGATTGGCTTCCACATGGAATCTCTTGTCTGTGCTGTACTGTAACTTTAAGCTGCTATGGTAATTACTGCAGGCTTGTGGTTGTGGGAGATGAGTGCATGTTCTGGATCTCATCATGCAGCCACCTTCGCTTCCCTTCTCCCCCGCCCCCGCTATGGAGTCCCCATGGACGAGTGCTTTGCTGGGGAGATGGAATAAGCAGTGGCAGCACACTATTGTGCATACATCCCTACAGCACTACTCCTACTGCAAGTGGTTAACGGTAGCTTCGCAGGCTTTAGCCTAGCCAGCCAAGAGCACGTACTTGTGGTAGCTGTGAGCCTCAAGAATTTCGAGGTGGCAACAAGTACAATTTTGTTAGTGCTAATACGTCTGTTGGAAGTCGTGAGTTGTTATTTATAAGTTGTAGAGGGGTTGAAATGTAAGAGAGGCATGTGTATATCTAGACTAAAGAAACGAAGGAGAGTGAGCTTTTCAGAAAATTCTTCTTCTCTCCTATCGGTGACTTTGCTTTCCACCTAAGCTCCACCCCAAAATTGACTACATAGTACTATTAGAGTTCGACATATCTGGCTCGCCGCTCACATTGACAGTGTAGGGCGTCAGGAGGCGAATGTAGAGGGATTGAGACCTAGTTACTGCGGTGGCGAGTCGAATCGGGGATGACTAAAGAAGGTTGTGGGGCTGCCTGTGTTGCACGTTGGAGCAATTTCCCATATAATTTAATCCAAAAACACAATAGCTAAATTATAATTTAATCCAAAAACACGATAGCTAAATCATGACCAACAGAATAAACATGGTGATCAAAGGAACAATAGTCGTACACATAGTAGACATGTAATCAGGTAGATACGATGAAAGCAACATGTCCAGATCAACTGATAGTACTATTAATCCAGAAGCAATTCCTAACAAAAGGGATAAGGGCACATGCGGCACGGTGGATGAAGAGGCACTTCGCAGTCGTGGTACCATCACCAGCGAAAGACATGTTGGGGAAGAAGTCGTCGTGCGCAGCCACAACAAGTAAGAATCCAGTAGTTGCACTAGAGCGCTCCCTAAAAACCTGATGGTTCCTCTTTCATACAGGATCATAAAAGGTGGGGTTTTGAAGGCCTGCTATCTCACTTCTGGTGCATGCTGAGAAGAGAGGTGGGGAAGATTTAGGCAGCCCAGAGCTTTGCAACGATTTAGGAGGCGAAGTGACTCACACACACACACACTTATGTTACGTGATCTATTTTATTTAGGAGCTTCTCATCATATTTTATTTACGATTTAGGAGCTTCTCATCATATTTGCCTTTGCGATCTATTTTATTTTGCATTTATTTTCAGATCTATTAAACCAAAAATACAAAAATACCTTGCTCCAATTTATTTGTTACGTGATCTATTTATCCTATCTACTAATTTACCTCACGTCCTTTGCCTATCTTGAGGCGTCGTACCCCGAAAGGGATTGACAACCCCTTTAACACGCCGGGTTGCGAGGTGTTATTGTTTGTGTGCAAGGGTTGTTTACGTTGTGTTGCTTGGTTCTCCTACTGGTTCGATAACCTTGGTTTCATATCTGAGGGAAATACCTACCGCCGCTGTGCTGCATCATCCCTTCCTCTTTAGGGAAATACCGACGTAG
>NC_041385.1:175896697-175898045 GCF_002162155.2 Triticum dicoccoides
CGATAGGCCAGAGAGGCATCTCACCAAGATTGATCGTAAAACAGACCAAGAATAATCCACCTTGGTCGTACAACCTCTCTCTTGTTGGTAGTCAAAGTGATGGTCGTCCATGCGACCCCAGATAGGCTAGCTCGCCAATAATCACGCAAGTAGCTAGTCCCCGAAGACAACCACTGCATGCTTGTGCCCCAAACATATGTATAGATCAGGTGTGTTTTTTAGTACCCAATGGAACAACTTTGATGTGGCACCGTGATTTCTAATTAGAAATCCCCACACTGAAAGAGGGTTAGGTTGATGATGCATATGTATGTTACACCACACTTCAAGCCGACGACGGGGATTCATGCATGCATGTGTGCATAGTATATGCGCTCAAACATTAATTAGGTCTGAATCTCACCATGACCTATACTACGATAACACGAACCAAATGAAGAATCCGCCATGGTAACCTATCTTGTTGTCGGTCAAGGTGATCATGGATGTCCACGCGGGCCCACGAATATATAGGCTTGTCGCCGTCAACCATGCGAGGAAGTGTACCATTCGAAGACAACCACAACATGCATATGTATGGAGGTGATGCATGCATTCATGTTTGAATACCATTTCACAACATTGATCTGGCGCGGGCGTCGAAAATCATACACTCTCCCCACAGAGAGCGAGATCGGTTCATGACGTGTTGTTGTACTAGCCACTTCGACTCGATGGGAGGGATTCATGCGTACACATGCATGCGTGTATATATATATACCGTATTTATAAGCAAAAAAATAACCCCCTCCTAAGTCAAATTAACCACTCTTGTTGTCTGACAAAAAGTAGTGATGGACCAAGCGGGCCCACAAATGATAACTGCTTATGTGGGTGCGAGAGGATAACCACCATCGCTTTGCAAGTGGGCCAAACATATATTAAATACCTAAAATGCACAACTTTGATGTGCCACACATGCCTCAAAAACCGTAAACCATGCACTCACACAGAGCAAAGTTCATGAAGCGTACTACATATGATGGTCCCTTTCCCCCTCTTTGACGCATACTATATGCTCCTACCGTAATACAACCCAAAAAGAATCCTCATCCATGGTGAAATTAATTAACCTCTCCCGATGTAGGTCAAAGTGATGCACATGCATCGACGATGGCCTCGTGGGCCCACAGATGGAAGCGTCACACGTGAGTGTCCTAGCTAGGATAACCACCGCCTGCATGCATGTGGCGCAAAGAGGTGTTGTGTGATGTTTAAATAGCCATTTTCACAATTTTGATGTGGCACGTGCCTTGGAAACAAAAAACTCCCGACACTGAGTGAGATGTACTTGTTCAGGGATGATATA
>NC_041385.1:175898226-175918688 GCF_002162155.2 Triticum dicoccoides
ATATATATATATATATATATATATATATATATATATATATATATATATATATATATATATATATATATATATATATGCTAGTCCCCTCCCACCTCTTCGACGTGTATTATATACCACCATAACACAAACAAAAAAGATTCTACCTTGCTGGTCAAATTAACCTCACTACCGGCTGTTTGTCAAAGTGATGGACAACGACCTCGTGGGCCCACCAAAAGCGTCATACGCGAGTATCGAGTGTCGTGTAGGACAACCATCGACTGCATGTGGCCAAAGCATGTATGTATGAAAGGATTGTGTAATGTTTTAAACTACGAATTCAGACTCTGATGTGGCACCGGCCTGCCTAACAAAACAGCCAACCCGCACGGTGGCTCACAACTCGTAGTGTACTGCACTCGCCACCCCCAGACGCACACACCCACACACACACGACGAATCCACCACAACTGCGATGCATGTTAAATTAATTATCCCGCGGTAACATATATATGTTACCAAAGGAGGGACGTTTTAATTTAGAAACAATCAGAGATCATTAAGACGTTTTAGTACATTAATTGATTGATTTTCTACGGGTATAATGTGCAAAAAAATCAAATTCGAGCTACATGCACACGTGACAGTGCACCTAAATGGATTGCAAAAACACATGTGTCTCACTGTGTGCATGTTTACTCCACGTGCAACAAATTTCAAACAATGAGAATCTTGATTTCAAATTCTAGTACATCCAAAATTTATTTGAAGTTCATGAAACTTATTGTGTTGTCATATGGACACCAATACAAAGTTGCATTGTACTTTTTTTTATCAAATTTGAGACCAGTTTTGATGTAATCTTTATCTAATTACAAATGGGAGATTATTAATAATTGGGAACCAATATCCCAAACGGACTATTTATTCGAACTGTGAGCATTAGACCAACAATTGATCCGTGCCATGCTTCGGTTAAGCAAAAAATAAAGTGGCATCATTAATCATCCAAATGGAAAAACAATATACCTGCCGCCACACGACCCGTGTACTGTGCGAGCAGGCGTGAGTTGACGAGACGCATGCGAGCAGTCCGCCATGCAGGCAGGCCGGGAGGCGTGCGTGCAGGTGTGTGAATTGACGGAGGCATGCTCGCTGCACAATGTCATCAGGAGGCGTGCGAGTAGCTGTGTGAAACGATGGTAGGCATGCCAGCAGTCTGGTGCGCAGGCTCACCGGGAGGCAAGCCAGCGGTTTGACTGCCGGCCGTCTCTCTCTCACTACTCCATATTAAGAGCTCTCCCATATTAATTGTGTGCCCGAGCAGCCGCACCCCCATCCTCGCCACACAAACACAATCCCCTCTCTCCGCTTGCATCCTCGACACCGCTCTCAGTCATCAAAGCCGTCTATGTATGAGGATGCCGCCGAAGCGCCCCATCGAAGGGAGTGGCGACGCCGGGGCTACTAAAGCACCGGAGCACGACGTGGAGATGGAGATAGAGGTTGCCATCACCGCTGGCGAGTTATTGCTGCAACCTGACATCATCGACAGTGTCGAGCTTCCACAGCCAGAGGCGGAGTTCTACACCGACTCTGGTGACGACTCGGGCGACGACTCCGACGACCACTACGGCGACGACTCCGACGACGACGGACAACTGGTTAGTCATCTATACCCATTTATGTGTCAAATACATCCTAGGGTTTCTCTGGTTACTCCTGCCTCCCTCTTTTTGGAATAGAAATCCTATGGTTACGTTCTCCCAATCCATGAAATCTGAGTAAGTTTCGTTAGATCCGTGTAGTGTATTGATTGTTTGAATGGTACAAGTGATAAGTGATTAGTTGTTTCATCTGTGGAAATGATTTCTGCTAGTAATCCAACTAGGGTTAGTGTTCGTGCTAATAATTCCTAGCTAGGACTTGACAATTAATTTTGAATGACCTACATATGTTTGTGCCATTATTTTCTTCAAGATTGGTCTGTACATAGACGAATGTGCTTAAAAATCAAACCATAATCTCTGGATATATATAAATAAATAGCCATAAATTCCTAATCCTACTTCACGGCATGTAATCGTTGATTTGATGCCAATTTTTGGCAACTTCCAAATGTTTGCTAGAGATTAGTTTGTAACCATTAATTTGATGCCACATTTTTTTTACTATTTGTATAGGTGTTGTCTGCCGATGTGGACAACGAGGATGAAGATGTCCAGAGGAGGTACAAGAGGCAAATCCTGAGGGAGTTTTATGCGGGAATGCATAACATGCGTTTTAGGACCTGGGACGGCGGCCATCGATGCTCATTTTGCAACCAGAAGCTTCATGACACATATCAAAGTGTTCTGGCGCATGCAAGAGGACGGGTCGTTGGATCCTTCAAACAGAAGTATTCTCGCAGGGTGGAGCCCGTGCGTACACCGAGTACCTGGAGAAGCTTCAGGATCGTGTCGGCATGTGACATGAGATGTGGGATCTAACTATGTACGCTTGAGCATGCTTAATGATGGTTGAACTATGCTTGTGTACGTGTACGCCTATTATCTATGTCTAAGTATGTTTAATCTATGTTTACTCATGTCTAACTGTGGGATATGGATGCAATCAGTTTGGTTGACGGAATCTACCTCTGTCCTCGTTTATTGGTCCCCTTTGTAATTTGTGTTAAATGTTGACCAAAGATTTAACTAACCAAATGTTAGTGCAGGTCAGCAAAAATTATATCATTGGATGCGTATTTAAACATAGTGTTCAATGATATAATTTTTGCTGACATGCATAAACATTTCTTAGTCAAATATTTTGTCAAAATTTGTACAAATTACAGAGGGGACCAATAAACCAGGACGGAGGTAGTACGTCAATCACACACAGTTTCCAAAATTGGAACCGTGTGTAATGACTTTCATTTTTCCTTTTGCTTCAATCACACACGGTTCTCAAAATTGGAACCGTATGCAATGACTTTCATTTTGCTTGTCACGTCAATCACACGTGGTTGGCTCTAGCAAACTGTTGCCTCCAAAATTCTTTGTAGGACAGAAAACCCTCACCACCCAATTAAAAAAACCCTCGCCATCCCCACGTGACAGAAACCCTCACCCCCGCCCGCCACCCCATGCATCCGGTCCCCATTCACACTTGCACAAGGTCCTCCACGTCTATGCATGGCACCGCCTATCGCTGCGGTAACCACTTAGCTCGACGCCTGCCTGCCGCCGCCAGACTGCCGGCAAACCCCACCGCATTTCGCCACTTCCACTTGCCGTCGCCTATCACCATCGACTTTCTCGACGCTGCTCGCGGTCGACCAAGCTCTGCTCGGTTGGGGAATCTGCCGTACTGAGGTTTTTTTCTCATGGACGACATCGTAACTAATTTAATGAGATATTATCTCATCTCTCATCCCAGTTCATCTGCCTCCTTTAATCACCTGGCGGAAATCACCGTGAATTCATTTTTATTCGAGCTGATTTGAGGGTTTTCTTTCATTCATAGAGTGTACAATGCACCGACTCATCATGACCTTGCGACCTCCGCCAGAGATTCCATCTCACCATACCAGATGACTTGAGCATGTGCACGGTATGTTCAATCTCCCCCTGGTTGGCATGGCCTAGTTTCCTGAAGATATTCTAAATATTGCTACATTTGGATAAAAGGTGCCACATGCACCATGTACGTCAGAAGGGATTTCCCCCCTCTTCTTTCTATATTAGGCAAATTAATGATGTATTGTTCTTTCGATTACTCTCATATTTCCATGAATCATGTTTACCCTATCTGTTTAATTATTGATTTTTGTCCTTTGATTTCAACTGCTGTACAATTCTTTCAATTTGGGCCCATATTTGCATGTTACCATATTTCCTTTAACAATCCTACCATTTTCTGCTGCACATCCCTTGCTATGCAACAGATTATGTAGTGCACAATTTTTCCCTTTACATAGATCAAGGCTGCACGGATGTCATACTGCACACAAACCATGGATTTACAATTGTTGCTACTGTAAGATTTGATGAACGTGGTGAATCCTATTTTGGCGCTGGCTTTTGGAAAGATATTTCTAAGTTTTATGTACTGAAAGCTGGCACTAAAATTGGACTGCACATAAAAGGGCATGGTCATGAGATATATGCTAACTTCCCCGACAAAATCACCCGTCCTGACTTTGTTTGAAGTAAGTTTTCTTTTCAACTATCTGCATGTTGACTTACCCAACAATGTTAAACGAATGGTGTAGTATTTAAGCAACCAATTGTTATTCCCTTTTCTTACTATATTCCTACCTAATAACTTCTAATTACCAATGCACTTTTCTATTTCCCTATTTTAACTAAATATTCCATGTACTCTCATTTCTATCAGAAAGTGCCGCTAACAAGGAGACTCCGGAGGTGGAGAACGGGGCTGCCAACAAGCGGAGGCGGGGCGAGCTAGAACCGCAAGCGACTCCAGCAGGCATAGACTTCATCAACAGCCTCCCCAATGATATGTTGACAGTCATCATCTTCCTCCTCCCAATCAAATGTGGATCACAGACAACCGTCCTTTCCCGGCGGTGGTGCCCCCTATGGAACTTCACCCCTCTCGACCTCATCGACACCCACGAGCTCTGCCTATTGCAAAATCTTGGATGCATTCTCTAGATCCTCGGCAGCCACCCTGGCCCAACCAGAGGCCTTAGAATGGGCAAGTTCCGTTCCAACGGCAGGGACTGAGCCAAGCTTGACGACTGGTTTGGATCCCCCGCCCTAGATCAGCTCGAGGAGCTCACTTTTGAAGATGGGCATATGCGCTCGGTGCCAACGTCCGCGCTCCGCCTTGCGCCCATGCCGTGGGTCGCCAAGTTCAGGAACTGACATCCCCCCAAATGACACGCTCGCTATTATTCTACCACGACTAAAGAACCTCAAGCTCGTTGCCATCTGCCTCTCAAACGGTGACATGGAGCGTCTGCTCCGTGGCTGTACTACACTTGAGTACCTCCGTCTTCAGGCGATCAATGGGTTGAGTACCTTCCACATCACCTCCATGACTCTCCGGACTGCTTATGTGAGTTGCTGGTTCGGCAGGAAGACATCACAAGATGTGTACCACGGTATGGTCATTGAGGACACACTTGCACTTGGGAGTGATCAAGTAGGTCCAACAAGAATCAATGTCATTTTTGCGCTGAAATTGACAGTGCTGGGCTACTCCTCTGACAAATACTCTGAACTTGTTATTGGATCCACAACCGTTCACGTACAACAACCGCCTTCTACCTCACCTTCTACAAATTAACAGTATTTATAATTTTGAAGATGTTTGTTCATCTGTCATTCAGAAAATGATTTCGACAAGCCTGGCCGCGAAACTGCGCATAGTGAAGGTCTTGGCACTAGAATATATCGGCCCCAACCTGGAGCAAGTTGTCACTTTCCTGAGATGCTTTCCGTGCCTGGAGAAGCTATATATCAAGGTGATGTTCCTTTCTTGTTAAATGTTAACCATAAGGGAGTTCAATTTGTGACACCTTTTTCCAAGTTTACAATGACAATGTACTACGATTTTTGAAGGATTCTTTTGGAGGATTTCAATACATACATGTCTCCTTTTCCAAGTTTACAATTACAATGCTTGATCCATATGGTTACAATCCATATGCATTTCTCCTTTGGATTCATCTGTACTAGTTTTCTTAGGGAACTTTTCATCCACTCCAAGATCTTGTGAAGATCGAAGATGGCATGTTAATCATGTCAGATCGAAGATGGCATGTTAGTGCATTTTACAAATCCTGCAAACCAAATAGGCCTGTAGTAGTGTTCAAAACTAGATCTAGGCACTAACACATTTTCTTATTTTGCAGATAAGATTAGGCCCAATGGTGGATAATGTGATACAATATAACAATAACGTCGAATGCCTAGATCTGCATCTCTCAGAAATTACTTTGAACTCCTACCGAGGGACCTTACCGGAGATTATATTCGCTAGGTTCTTTGTTGTCAGAGCAAGGGTGCTGAAGGTAATGAGGTTTGCCGTGCATTTATTTCAGAAAGATGAATGGTTTGTTGATCAGCGCCGGCGCATGCGGCAGAATGGAATAGGCTCCAAAAATGCTGAATATCATTTTGGAACTTCAGATGATAGAGTAATCGGAACTCATCGTGTCAACCCCATACATGACTTCTCAGTGGCTAACCCCTTTGCAAAAGTTGTGAGGTTTCGAAGCCAAACTTAGAAGTGGTAATATTAGTTTGAACCTCTCTGTTATCCATGTTCAGTGGATCAACGTGAGCGTTTGCAGCTGATAAGCTGAATTTCATTTCTAATATCAGTTTGAACCTTGTAATCTTCGAATTTGAGTCATGTAACTCTGGAATTTGAACCTTGTAATATTTCGAGCCTTTGTGGTACAATCGTTGAAATGGCATCGTATGAGACTCGTATATTGGTAGCACTATTTTGACCTTAATATGCAATGGTCTTAGATTTCATTTTATTAACCATTCTCGAATCTATTTACCTTGTCAATCTCACAGCACACGATCTATATAGCTAACTCGACTACGATCTTGGACATTATTGCACACAGTTGGTTTCTTCCACCATGTGCCCTATAGAGCGCAGAATTAATCATCGCACTCGAGTGTCCATCATCACCCTTCTGTGTAACTTTGACCTCATCACCCACGGGTAAACTTACGACCGAAGTCATTCCACACACTTCGTTTTTACAAAGCTTTTTGTCAATAAACGCCCACGATTTGTCCCTCTTCTAGCCGACGCGTGGCAAACCAAGCCGGGCAGGAAGCTTGCGCGGTAAACTGCTTGGTAGCGCGGGAACAGGCTCACCAACGATACATTTGGCGCCTCTTCGAGTCCACGCGTGGTCAAACTGCGGGGTGGTGTTGTCAAGCGTGCACTGGAATCCTCCGCTATGATCACCATGACAAGACCTGACAATTATAAGCCAGTTGGCGCCCACTTGTTACAGCGGCTATTTAACCCTTGTTTCACTTCAACCTTTCGATCGCGCCCCACCATTGCAAGAAGCACACCCACCACGACAAATTCTTAGAGAGTATCATGCACGGCTTCAATGGCGCTCCGAGCGGCTGCCGACGACGCGCAGTAGTTCACCATGCATGCCATGGTGGACACCCACCGAAGGTTCATGGAGATCTTGGTGGTGTACACCAACAACCCGGTCCAGGTGGAGCACTCCATCCACACCATGGAGTTGTTTCTTGCCGAGGAGAAGCACAAGGTGGTCGGGTTCGACCTCGAGTACACTCGCACTCGTGTCGAGTCTCGTCCCAAGGTCACCGTCGCCCATATGTGCATGCGTAACCACGTCCTCGTCTACCACTACTGCTGGCCACAAGGCCTTGTGAGCGTTTTGCCAGGTTTGTCAACAGCCCCCACTACATGTTCGCTATGATGGACATCACCAACGATGTCAAGGTGCTCAAGAATTCGGGCATCGCCTGCCAGAATCTTGTCGACATCCAGGGCCAATACAAGATCTAGAGCAACAAGGAGCATGAGAAGGACTCACCGGTTCACCTCACCGAGGCCATCATCGACCCCTACTACAGAGACATGAAGGATTCCTGCAACAAGGACAAGCATGCCTGGCACTCGGCCTGGATGGAGAAACTCGACAAAGCTCATGTCGTGTACGCCGCCAAGGAGGCGTACATGTGCTACGACATGTACAGGCGGATCGTTGACATGAGGAAGTGCCTCCTTCCCCAAAATGGCCAGGGATCTAGCCGAAAGCAGAGCAATGGCAAGCATCATCGCAACAAGAAGTAGATGATTAGATCCTCGTTTCTCCTAGTTTAGTATGCATGTAATTGCTTACTTTGGTGTGTGAAAATGTTATGTGTGTAGTCACTTGTGTAATTGTATGCTTACTTTGGTTATGCAATGCTGTCTTTTTAACTATAGATGATGATGCTCTGTAGACAGGGCAAATCACATCGCACATGGACTAAACAAGGGAACCCGTCGGTGATGATTTCATCAATCACTGACAATTGTATACCAGCAATCGTTTGCTCACAACACACACGGCTTGTTAACAAGAATCGTTTGTGTTGTTATCGATCTTCCCACACATTTCTGATTACAGACCTATTTGCCGTGTATAACACCGTTTCTGTTCTCTTGGCTCAACGCAAATAGTTCATCTGAGTGAACTGTATGCCGTATATCGCAAACACCTTCATGTGGCTGCCCGGTTCTGTTGTTCTGCCTCATCACAAACAGTTCATCCGAGTGAACCGTATGATCTACATCACACACGCCTTCATCTGGCAGCCCGTTTCTTTTGTTCCTCATCATCGCAAATAGTTAATTGAACTAAACCGTATGCCCTGAATCGCACACACAACAAAAATCTGAACCGTGTTTGATGCATCCGTCATCGCAAATGTTTTGCACATTTTTGATGGTTTTTTACAACACCGTTTGCGATTATTGCATCGCACACAGTTTCTTTGAAGAGTCTCTGATCGTAGTGTCACGTTAGCAGCATCCTGCAGTAGTGACATAAACAAACAACGTGTCCCTAGTGAGCCTCTACCAGACTAGCTTGTTGATCAAAGATAGTTAAGGTTTCCTAACCATGGACATGAGTTGTCATTTGATAACGGGATCACATCATTAGGAGAATGATGTGATGGACAAGACCCACCCGTTAGCTTAGCATAATGATCGTTCAATTTATTGCTATTGCTTTCTTCATGTCAAATAATTATTCATTCGACTATGAGATTATGCAACTCCTAAATACCAGAAGAATACCTTGTGTGCTATCAAACATCACAACGTAACTGGGTGATCATAAATATGCTATATAGGTATCTCCGAAGGTGTTTGTTGAGTTGGCATAGATCGAGATTAGGATTTGTCACTCCGAGTATCGTAGAGGTATCTCTGGGCCCTCTCGGTAATACACATTATAAGCTTGCAAGCAAATGACGAGTTAGTCGCGAGGTGATGTATTATGGAACGAGTAAAGAGACTTGCCGGTAACGAGATTGAACTAGGTATGAAGATATCGACGATCGAATCTTGGGCAAGTAACATGCCGAGGACAAAGGGAATTACATATGTTGTCATAACAATTCGACCGATAAAGATCTTCATAGAATATGTAGGAGCCAATTTGAGCATCCAGGTTCCGCTATTGGTTATTGACCGGAGAGGTGTCTTGGTCATGTCTACATAGTTCTCGAACCCGTAGGGTCCGCACGCTTAACGTTCGATGACGATATAATATTATATGAGTTATGCGATTTGGTGACCGAATGTTGTTCAGAGTCCTGGATGACATTGCGGACATGACGAGGAGTCTTGAAATGGTCGAGAGGTAAATATTGATATATAGGACGATGGTATTTGGACACCGGAAGTGTTCGAGAGGGTACCGGGTACATATCCGGTAACCGGAAGGGGTTCCAGGCATCCCCGGCAAAAGATATGGGCCTTATGGGCCAAGAGGGGAAACGCACCAGCCACAAGGGGCTGGTGCACCACCCATATGGGCCGGCTAAGGTGGAGAAGGAACGGGGAAGGAGGAAAGGAAAGAAAGGGAATAGGATTCCCCCTTCCTTCCCCCTACCCCCTCTTTCCTTTCCCCTCCGATATATATGGCTGGGGGGCGCGCGGCTTGGGAGGAGCCCAAGTAGGATTCGGTCCTACTTGGGGCACCACCTGGCCTCTCCCGTCCCCTCCCACCTATATATATATGTGTGTGTGTGTGGGGGGGGGGGCTAGCACACACCAGACAATTGCCTAGCCCTGTGTGGCGCCCCCTACACCGTTTACTCCCCCGGTCATATTTTCGTAGTGCTTAGGCGAAGCCCTGTGGAGATCACTTCACCATCACTGTTACCATGCCGTCGTGCTGACGGAACTCATCTACTACCTCCACGTCTTGCTGGATCAAGAAGGCAAGGGACGTCACCGAGCTGAACGTGTGCAAAACTCGGAGGTGCCATACGTTCGGTACTAGATTGGTGGATCGCGAAGAAAGTTCGACTACATCAACCGCGTTGTGAAACGCTTCTGCTTACGGTCTATGAGGGTAGGTAGACACACTCTCCCCCTCGTTGCTATGCATCTCCATGTATAGATCATTGCATGTGCGTAGATTTTTTTGTTTTTCCATGCAACGATTCCCAACAGTGGTATCAGAGTCAGGTCTATGCATAGGTGATATGTATGAGTAGAACACAAAGAAGTTGTGGGTAGTGATAGTCATACTTCTTACCACCAATGTCTTATTTTTATTCGGCGGTATTGTGGGATGAAGCATCCCGGACCAACCTTACATGTCCATGCACATGATACCGGTTCCACCGACTGACCTGCAACTAGTTTTGCATAAAGGTGGTTGGCGGGTGTATGTTTCTCCTACTTTAGTTGAATCGAATTTGACTATGGCCGATCCTTGAAGAAGGTTAAAACAACAAACTTGACGAAACGCCGTTGTGCTTTTATGCATAGGTAAGAACGGTTCTTGCCATAAGCCCATAGCGGCCACGTAAAACTTGCAACAACAAAGTAGAGGACGCCTAGCTTGTTTTTGTAGGGTATGTTGTGATGTGATATGGTCAAGACATGATGAGATATACATTATTATATGAGATGATCATGTTCTGTAAGATATCTGGCAACTGGTAGGAGCCGTATGGTTGTCTCTTTATTGTATGAAATGCATATGCCATGTAATTGCTTTACCTTATCGCTATGACTTAGCAATAGTTGCAGAAGCAATAGTTGGCAAGACGACCACGACGCTACGATGGAGATCAAGGTGTCGAGCCGGTGATGATGGAGATCAAAATCACAAAATAATGGCCATATCATGTCACATATTTTGATTGCATGTGATGTTTATCTTTTATGCATCTTATTTTGCGTAGTACATCGGTAGCATTATAAGATGACCCCTTCACTCAATTTCAAGGTATAAGTGTTCTCCATGAGTATGCACCGTTGCGAAAGTTCGCCGTGTTGAGACACCACATGATGATCAGGTGTGATAGACTCTATGTTCACATAAAATGGGTGCAAGACAGTTTTGCACATGCGGAATACTCGGGTTAAACTTGACGAGCCTAGCATGTACAGACATGGCCTCGAAACACTGGAGACGAAAAGGTCGAATGTGAGTCATATAATAGATATGATCAACATAGAGTTCACCATCGATGACTACCCCATCTCACGTGATGATCGGACATTTGTTAGTTGATTTGGATCATGTATCACTTAGATGACTTGAGGTATGTCTATTTAAGTGGGTGTTCTTTAGTAATTTGATTAATTGAACTTAATTTATCATGAACTTTGTCTTATAGTTTTGTATATCTATGTTGTAGATCCATAGCTCATGATGTAGCTCCCCGTTTATTTATGATATGTTCCTAGAGAAAAATAAGTTGAAAGATGATAGTAGCAATGATGCGGACAGGGTCTGTGATCTGAGGATTATCCTCATTGCTCCACAGAAGAATTATGTCCTTGATGCACCGCTAGTTGACAGACCTATTGTAGGAGCAGATGCGGACGTTATGAATGTTTGGCAAGCTTGATATGATGACTACTTAATAGTTTAGTGCGCCATGCTTTACGGCTTAGAACCGGGACTTCATAAATGTTTTGAACGCCATGGAGCATATGAGATGTTCCAAGAGCTGAAATCGGTATTTCAGACTATGCCCATGTCGAGAGGTATGCGACCTCTGACAAGTACTTTGACTACAAGATGGAGGAGAATAGCTCAGCAAGTGAGCATGTGCTCAGAATGTCTTGGTACTACAATCACTTGAATCAAGTGGTAGTTAATCTTCCAGATAAGATAGTGATTGACAAAGTTCTCTAGTCACTATCACCAAGCTACTAGAGCTTCGTGATGAACTATAAAATGCAAGGGATGACAAAAACAATTCTCGAGCTCTTCGCAATGCCGAAATCGGTGAAGGTAGAAATTAAGAAAAATTATCAAGTGTTGATGGTTAAATAAGACCACTAGTTTCAAGAAAAAGGGTAAAGGGAAAGAAAGGGAACTTCAAGAAGAATGGCAATCAAGTTGCCACTCCTAGGAAGAAGCCCAAAGCTGGACCCAAGCCTGAAACTGAGTGCTTCTACTGCAAAGGGACTAGTCACTGGAAGTGGAACTACCCCAAATACTTGGCGGATAAGAAGGATAGCAAAGTGAAAATGGTATATTTGATATACATGTTATTTATATGTATTTTACTAGTGTTCGTAGTAATCCCTAGGTATTTGATACCGGTTCATTTGCTAAGATTAGTAACTCGAAACAGGAGTTGTATAGACTAGTTAAAAGCAAGGTGACGACGTGTGTTGGAAATTATTCCAAGGTTGATATTATCACCACCGCACACTCCCTCTACCTTCGGAATTAGTGTTGAACCTAAATAAATGTTATTTGGTGTTTGCGTTGAACATGAATATGATTAGATCATGTTTATTGCAATACATTTATTCATTTAAGTTAGAGAATAATTGTTGTTCTGTTTACATGAGTAAAACCTTATATGGTCATACAGCCAATGTGAATGGTTTATTGAATCTCGATCGTAGTGATACACATATTCATAATATTGATGCCAAAAGATGCAAAGTTGATAACGATAGGGCAACATACTTGTGGCACTGCCGTTTAGGTCATATTGGTGTAAAGCGCATGAAGAAACTCCATGTAGATGGATTTTTGGAATCACTTGATTATGAATCATTTCATACTTGTGAACCATGCCTCATGGCTAAGATGACTAAAACTCTGTTCTCCAGAACAACGGAGCGAGCTAATGACTTATTGGAAATAATACATATCGATGTATGCGGTTCGATGAGTATTGAAACACGTGGCGGGTATCGTTATTTTCAGACATTCACAGATGATTTGAGCAGATATGGGCATATCTACTTAATGAAACACAAGCCTGAAACATTTGAAAATTTCAAAGAATTTTAGAGTAAAGTGTAGAATCATCGTAACAAGAAAATAAAGTTTCTACGATCTGATCGCCGAGGCAAATATTTGAGTTACGAGTTTGGCCTTTATATAACACAATGTGGAATAGTTTCACAACTCACATCACCTGGAACACCACAGCGTAATGGTGTGTTCGAACGTCGTAACTGTACTTTATTAGATATGGTGCGTTCTATGATGTCTCTTACCGATTTGCCACTATCATTTTGGGGTTATGCATTAGAGACAGCCGCATTCACATTAAATAGCGCACCGTCTAAATACGTTGAGATGACAACATATGAACTGTGCTTTGGCAAGAACCTAAGGTGTCATTTCTTAAAGTTTGGGGTTGCGACACTTATGTCAAAAGGCTTCAGCCTGGTAAGCTGGAACCCAAATTAGAGAAGTGCATCTTCATAGGATACCCTAAGGAAACAATTGGGTACACCTTCTACCACAAATTCGAAGGAAAGATCTTTGTTGCCACGAATGGAACCTTTTTAGAGAAGGACTTTCTCTCGAAAGAAGTGAGTGGGATGAAAGTAGAAGTTGATGAGGTAATTGTACCTTCTCTTGAATTGTAAAGTAGCACATCAGTGAAATCTGTTCTTGTGATGCCTTCACCAACTAGTGAGGAAGCTAATGATGATGATCATGAAACTTCAAATCAAGTTACTACGGGATCTCGTAGGTCAAACAGAGCACGTTCTACACCAGAGTGGTATGGTAATCCTGTCCTGGAAGTCATGTTACTAGACCATGATGAACCTATGAACTATGAAGAAGCTATGATGAGCGCAGATTCCAACAGATGGATTGAGGCCATGAAATCTGAGATAGGATCCATGTATGAGAACAAAGTATGGACTTTGGTGGACTTGCCCGATGATCGGCAATCCATAAAAAATGGAGCTTCAAGAATACTAACACTGATGGTAATTCATTATCTATAAGCTCGACTTGTCGCAAAAGGTTTTTGACAAGTTCAAGGGGGTGACTACGATGAGACTTTCTCACTCGTAGTGATGCTCAGATCCGCACGAATCATGATAGCAATTGCCACATTTTATGATTGTGAAATATGGCGAATGGAGTCAAAAATGCATTCCTTAATGGATTTCTTAAAGAAGAGTTGTATATGATGCAAACATAAGATTTTGTCGATCCTAAACGTGTTGACAAAGTGTGCAAGCTCCAGCGAGCCATCTATGGACTAGTGCAAGCATCTCGGAGTTCGAATATACGCTTTGATGAGGTGATCAAAGCATATGGTTTTATACAGACTTACATTGAAGCTTATATTTACAAAAAAGTGGGTGGGAGCTCTATAGAATTTCTGATATTACATGTGGTTGACATATTGTTGATTGGAAATGATATAGAATTTCTGTATAACATAAAAGGATACTTGAATAAGAATTTTTCAGTGAAAGACCTCGGTGAAGCTGCTTATATATTGGGCATCAAGATCTATATAGATAGATCAAGACGCTTGATAGGACTTTCACAAAGCACATACCTTGATAAAGTTTTGAAGAAGTTCAAAATGGATCGGTCAAAGAAAGGGTTCTTGCCTGTGTGACAAGGTGTGAAGTTGAGTAAGACTCAAAACCCAAGCACGGCATAATATGGAGAGAGAATGAAAGTCACTCCCTATGCCTCAGCCATAGGTTCTATAAAGTATGCCATGCTGTGTACCAGACCTATTGTGTGCCTTGCTATGGGTTTGGCATGGGGGTACAATAGTGATCCAGGAGTAGATCACTGGACAACAGTCAAAATTATCCCTAGAAGACTAAGGAACTATTTCTCAATTATGGATGTGATAAAAAGTTCGTTGTAAAGAGTTACTTCGATGCAAGCTTTTACACCAATCCAGATGACTCCGAGTCTCAATCTGGATACGTATTGAAAGTGGGGGAAATTAGCTAGAGTAGCTCCATGCAGAGCATTGTAGACATATAAATTTGCAAAATACATACGAATCTAAATGTGGCAGACCCGTTGAGTAAACTTCTCTCACAAGCAAAACATGATCACACCTTAGTACTCTTTGGGTGTTAATCACATGGCGATGTGAACTAGGTTATTGACTCTAGTAAACCCTTTGGGTGTTGGTCACATGGAGATGTGAACTATGGGTGTTAAACACATGATGATGTGAACTATTGGTGTTAAATCACATGGTGATGTGAACTAGATTATTTAGTCTAGTGCAAGTGGGAGACTGAAGGAAATATGCCCTAGAGGCAATAGTAAAGTTGTTATTCTATATTTCCTTATTCATGATAAAGGTTTATTATTCATGATAGAATTGTATTGATTGGAAAACTTAATAGATGTGTCAATACATAAACAAACAACGTGTCTCTAGTGAGCCTCTACTACACTAGATCATTGATCAAAGATGTTTAAGGTTTCCTAACCATGGACGTGCGTTGTCATTTAATAACGGGATCACATCATTAGGAGAATGATGTGATGGACAAGACCCACCCGTTAGCTTAGCATAATGATCGTTCAATTTATTGCCATTTCTTAATTCAAATACGTATTCCTTCGACTATGAGATTATGCAACTCCCGGATACCGGAAGAATACTATGTGTGCTATCAAACGTCATAACATAACTGGGTGATCATAAAGATGCTCTATAGGTATCTTCGAAGGTGTTTTTTGAGTAGGCATAGATCGAGATTAGGATTTGTCAGTCCGAGTATCGGAGAGGTATCTTTGGGCTCTCTCGGTAATATACATCATAGGCTTGCAAGCAAATGACTAAGGAGTTAGTCGCGAGGTGATGTATTACGGAACGAGTAAAAAGACTTGCCGGTAATGAGATTGAACTAGGTATGAAGATACCGACGATCGAATCTCGGGCAAGTAACATTGCGATGGACAAAGGGAATTACGTATATTGTCATAATAGTTCGACCGATAAAGATCTTCGTAGCATATGTAGGAGCCAATATGAGCGTCCAGGTTCCGCTATTGGTTATTGACCAGAGAGGTTTCTTGGTCATGTCTACATAGTTCTTGAACCCGTAGGGTCCGCACGCTTAACGTTCGATGGTGATATAATATTATATGAGTTGTGTGATTTGGTGACCGAATGTTGTTCGGAGTCCTGGATGAGAGATCACAGACACGACGAGGAGTCTCAAAATGGTCGGGAGGTAAAGATTGATATATAGGACGATGGTATTCGGACACCGGAAATGTTCTGGAGGGTACCAGGTACATAGCGGGTCACGGGAAGGGGTTTCGGGCACCCCCGGCAAAAGATATGGGCCTTATGGGCCAAGAGGGGAAACGCACCAGCGACAAGGGGCTGGTGCACCCCCCATATGGGCCGGCCAAGGTGGAGAAGGAAAGGGGAAGGAGGAAAGGAAAGAAAGGGAAACAGGATTACCCCTTCCTTCCCCCTCCCCCCTCTTTCCTTCCCCTTCCAATATATATGGCAAGGGGGGCGCGCGGTTTGGGAGGAGCCCGAGCAGGATTCGGTCCTACTTGGGGCGCCTCCTGGCCTCTCCCCTCCCCTCCCACCTATATATATACATCTGGGCTATTCTGTTACCCTCTCTGTACTGACGTTGTTCACAGTTTAGACTGACGTGGTTTTCCACCTGAACTGATCTTCCTGCGTGCACGACGGACAGAAACAGGGGATGCAACATGGAGCTTCCGGTCGTTCTCCGACGCGATGCTGCGGGCCATTCATTGCTAGAGGAGACATGTAAGGGGTTCCGCACGTGCGCGTGCTTAGCTGGATGTGTTTTGCAATCTGTAGTCACCGGAGGTGACGGCGTGGGCATTTTGGCGGGGGACGTGTTTTGGGCGTCGGTGTTTACTGTGGTGTTCGTGGGCCTCAATTTACATCGTGTTTGTTGTTTTTGATGTGAGAATTATCGGTATGTTAGAGTTTTTGGAGATTATATCATCTGTAATTTATGATTATAAGTTTTGGTGTTCTTGGTTGTTTTCCACGCCCGCCATGGAAATTTGTTCTTTTTTTCTGTTATTTTACTTTCGAATTGGCGTTGCTGGGAGAGATATAAGGATTGTATGAAAAGATTTGCGTTGTCAATTTTGCGTCTTTGAGTTGTTTCTACCCCGAATTCCCATGTTATTTTGTTGTTGGCGGAGGTGGCGTATGGCGGCTGACTATATGCTGCGATTTCTTGTAATCTGGTCAAACTGTGTAATTAAGTTGCATGTTTTTCAGTGTTGTTTGAATTGCTGACGTATGTGTAGTTGGACTGATGCGTGTCAAAGTTGTATTACTGTGTGTTGACATCGGGACTGGATTCGCACCGATAGCTCTGCACTTTGATTATAAAGGCCAAGCCCTCTGTTAGTTTCATTCTACGAGCTGCAACCAAAGAAAAGCGAGATGGATCCTGAGATGGGAGAGGTCACAGAGGAGGAGGGGGATGCCATAGATGTGAGGGTTGCAGTAGCGGAGCAGAGGAGGAGGAGGTGCAGGCGCAGGCAGATGGCGCGACGTGCTGCCGAGGAGGAACTGGAGGCAGAGTTCAACAGACGGCTTACGCGTGAGGTGATGGATACTTGCAATTCCAATGAATTGGAGCTTCTTTTCCCAGAGGGCAGGGGAAGGAACCACATTCAGATCATTAGTTGGGCTAGGGCGAGAGCAGCCACGGCTCCACATCCATCCACCAGGGCCAAATGGCGTCGTTTCTTTGATCGTTATGACTGAAGTAGTGAATATTATGTTTTTGAGATTTTTGTTGTGAGGGGGCAGATGTTTGAATGACTAAATGAATTCAACTGTTTTGTCTCTGAATGTGTTGTTTTGTCTGCATATGTTCGACATGTGCACCTTTGAACAGCTTGTTTATCTGAAGTTGAATTTATTTGCGGTCAAATGTTGCATGGCTTGTGTAATAACTATTTCCTACCAGCTGGCTGCCCACCTGCCTATTTATTATTTTTATAATCTGCGAGTCTCCCTGACTATAAACTCTATCATCTATGTGTGGTGTGTGGCCAAGTCTTCCCCCTCCTTTTTCTTCCTTCTTCCAGAATCAGATCTAGGTTTCTCTCTCTTCTCTTTGTTGTCTTTTTCTCTGTTCCTATGTGTTCCATGGATGATTGTTCATGCGGATGCCTGGCAAAGATGGCGCTCATAGCTGACGGTTGTGTGTACGAGTCTCGTTTGGAGCTCACTCAGACTCAGCGCCGTGGGCAACTTTCTTGTCTGCTGTACATCAACGATGGGTTTTGTACACCCTATGTTTGTCGCCTGACAGGTGGTGACTTGAAGGAATCATGGGTATGTGTTTCTATTCGTTTTATTTTCTACTTTTTTGTTGGTCTCTGCTTGAATCCCATGGACTGGATCTACAGTTTTGTCTTATGAATAGTTTGTCTATAATTTTTTTAATTTGGTTTTGTCAGAATTTAACAGTAGGGATTTCTGTGTGTATTTGTTCATTACTTAACAGTATTTTATCCATTTTTGTATAATCCCTGATCTGTTTATGAATAGATGTTTTTACTGTAGGTGTATTGATATGTATATTTCTTCAGTTTAGTCAGTTCACATGTCTAGTTAGTTTTGTATTATTGTTTTGGTTCAGATTTTTTCCATTTTAGTTTGTTATGCAAATCGTTCCTATATTTGTGTAAAAATTCAGTTATCTCAGGTGTTCATTTTGTTTTGTACTCCCATGCCCATTTGCAAAAAATGTCACCTAGGATCAGGATTGTTGCTCCTAGTTCTGGTGTTCTGAAGATGGAGACTTCAGACAAGAATGGGTATCAGTTGATGGATGTTGCCAACCACATCAACTTTGATGGTTGCATCAACCTAACTACTGGGTGGAAGGAGTTTGTGGCAGAGTCTGGATTTGAGGATGGTGATGTGGTTATGGTTATGTTCTCCAGAGAAGACGACTCTCTGACGTTCAGAATTTATGTGTTGTAGGTTTAAATGTGGCAAATGACGCCGGTTGTGAGATTTGTGTGTGGTTGATTATGTTGCAGTATTTTTTCTTTTAAAACATTTGCATGTCAGATGGTTGAATTTTAAGGTATTATCAGAATGGTTTGGAACAAGTTATGTAATGTTTTTCCTATGGTTCTGCTCAAGTATAACTGTTTTATTTATACATTCTTTATATTAGTACTGGAACAATTCTATAGTTGAACTAATGGGCATCCTTTGTTTTGACTGGTATATTTTCCATGTTCATAACTCGCAGACGGTGCTATACGCTGATGATTTTTTAGAACCCCTTTTTGTTGTTGAGTTTGTTGAACTTACATTCTGTTAATGACAGTACTGATCTATTTTAGGTTGTCAATGACCAATCAAATTTGTTTGTTGTATAATATTTTTTCTAAATTTTTTACATGAATTTTGGAGCACATTTTTTCCTTTTTATAGTTGAATAATGATAGTTTTAGTATTTTTTAAAATTAAAAAAATTTAATCTTCGCTGCACAGTACTATTTTTTTTTGTACTTGAACCTTATGAATTGTAGTAGTTGAACTTTTTATAAATTCGTTTGTGAAATTTTTATTTACAGTCTTATATTTTTATTATTTTTTCACTTCTTACCATTAAGATGTGTTTGAACTTTTTACAATATTTTTGTTTATTAACTGATTTCTCTTGTAAGTTTTTTTAAAAATTATCTGCATTTTTTTTGTCGTGTTTTATCTGCTGGATTTTTGTAATGGGGCGAAGTACTGTGTTGGGCCATCGGCCTAGGTCGTTGTTTTCGGCCCGGATAGCTCGTCCCGCGCGGCTGTGCAGCACGGCGTGCGCGTGCGCTATGGGTTTAGTCTCACCTCGCTAGTCGAGGGGGCTCTAGACGTGTTTATAAGCGCAGCCGAGGCTCACCAGTCGAACTCCTCTAAACACTTACCAGAGCGCTTATACACGGCGCTCGCTCTCTCTCTCTCTCTCTCTCTCTCTCTCTCTCTTTACCTGTGGGCCCTGGACGGCAGGCCCTGAGGTTGTGCGGATTACTAGGGATTTGCCCACGGGCTCGATTTCAAGTATCTAGCATTGCTAGGGCCTGCGCCTGTCCTTGGGCGGTTAATTTTTTCATTTTTTGTTGTTTGAATCTAGTACTTGACTACACCAGTAACTTGGACTGGTACTTTTTTGTCCTTGGGCGGTCAATTTTTTTTGTTTATTTGAATCTAGTACTTGACTCCACTTGTAACTTGGACTGATACTGCGCCTGTCAAACGAGCGCACTACCGCGTTAGCGCAAGGCCGAGCCAGGGGGAGGGGGGATCGGGACCCCCCCTCCCCCATCCCAGTGAGGCCGAGCCAGGAACGAGTCGTAGCAGGCGACGACGCGGCGTGTCGCGCGTCGCATGCGGAGGTGAGTCCGTGACATGACTTGCCCCCGCACCGCACCGTACCGAGGGGCATAGTTGTACTAACACATCTTCCTTGTATGGACTCTGCCCCATTAT
>NC_041385.1:175919694-176013807 GCF_002162155.2 Triticum dicoccoides
CGGCGAGGCCGAGCTAGGAACGAGCCGTAGCAGGCAACGACACGGTATGCCGCGGCATTGCATGCGGAGGCGAGTCCGTAACATGACTTGCCCCCGTTATCTTATCTTTATTTTTTAGGGGAAAAACCAGTACCGTTATGAATTATTTTTTCATTTGTACTTTTTTATAATTTTTATTGTACTGTTGGGATTTATTATTTGTACTTTAGCCGTTAGTTTTCTCCCTCTATATTAATTTTTTTTATTGTATTTGATTTTTGTTATTATCTTTTGTAACTGCCCAGAGATAGTGGGCTTCGCCACGGTTGTGAGCTTTAGCCGTCCGTTTTCTCCCACTCACCTTTTAACCCTCCCACCACTCACCTTTTAACCTCCGATCTTCCCCGTTCCGCTCCTCTCCCGTCCCCAAATCGATTCCGTCTTCGTTCCCCTCTTCTTCTCTTCTCGCAGGGGAAGTTGCTACTCATATTTCGCCGCGGGAGCGTCGGTCGGGGGGTTCAACCCCAGGGGTGGAGGTCTGGGTGCTCTTTTTGTTCCTTTTACTCTACCATTGACTTTGCTTGCGTCCTCTTATGTACAGATTTTCTCTCTATTTCTAATCTGTTGCTCTCTTGCTATCCCAGGCTGCACTCGCTAGGGTTCCTTTGCTGTTGAACGAGCGTTTGGCGGCAGGGATAGTGGATCCCGTGGTGGATTTTGTGTTTGCTGGTAAGAGTTTTACTTTTGTATGGCGTGCTTCGTTTCTGAAATAGTTCAGAGCCCTAATTTTTGTTCATGTGTCTTGCAGATCTGGATCGACAGATTTTAGGACTGTAGATCTCAACGGGTACATCATCCAGTTCGGATAAATTGAATGCTGGTGATTTTCCCTGTATTTTGGATGATGTTTTAATAGATCTGGTTTTTAGGTTGTACAGTTGTTGCCGTATCGACTTTATAAGTTGTATGTATTTTGATATCTGTTAATTTTGCCCTGGAATGTATGGTGTGTATGGTTTTGGCAGTTGATGCGACCTGCAGACAGGTTGTAGTACTTATCACCATGTGTAGTTTGAACTGCTGTCCTGGCATTTGAATAGGTTGTAGTAGTCAGTGAAGAACTAGTATGGTTTTGAAAGAGTTGTCTTTTCTGAAGTTTGTTCTGCCAGTGGTCGGTTCATGTTTGTTTTATTAGGTGAACTTGTAGTGTTCACATAGTTGAACTGATTGCTTGTTCATGTACTTTTTTGCTAATTATGATGTTGTTGCAGATGTTGGAGTGCCAGTGCCTCCTGATTCTGACAAATCAGAATGCTTTCAAGATCTTGTGAATGTTATTTTTGAGACACCAAATCATCTAGAAGAACTTATGAATGTTGCTGGTGTTTCCCTTATATTTGCTCTTTTTTATCAGCCTTTAATACATATATATATGCTTAGTTACATCAGTTGTTCCTTTTGTTTGTGTCTGAGGCTATGCGCTTTATTTATCTTGTGTCTGCAATGTTAATTGTGTTTTAATTTTTTATGTGCATGCTTATGTTATTGGTTTATGCAGTTAATGACAGCCATGGTGTTCTAGAGGACATTGCTGATTATGTTAAAGATATTAACGATGGAATGTATTCTCTTAACGTTGATGATGGTGATGGTAGCTTGTAGTTGTCTGTTACTCAGTCTCAAAGTGTTGTTGGCACTGAAGCTGTTACCCAGGCTGAGGATGTTCCTATGCAGTTATAGCTCGAGGATGAAAGGATAAGAAAGAAGAAGTATGAATTCCAGAAGAGAAAGGAATTGGAACGGCGTCAAAAGGCTGTCTGTGTGCAAGAAAGTGATGTTGATGTTGCTCAAGCTCCTAAATGTGTAGGCGATGAAGGTGGTGACGCGGCTTTTTCAACTGTTGATGCCAGATCTCATGGAAGTGACATGCCTGTGAAGACAAACTTGATGCAAACTCGTTTGACGCAAGTGTTTGATCGTGATGGAGTTAAGGACAAGAAAGCTGTTTTGAAGAGGAAGATGTTAGATCGAAATCCTGATGGCACACAGAGGCGTAGCCCACGTGTGAAAGTTGGTTCCCAACCTGTTAATAGCAAAGCTGATGCGGATAGTGTTGCTGTGAAAATTGGTCCAAGCAAACTTGGTGGCTCCCCTGTTCGTCGGAGTCCACGAGGTTTGACAAATAAGAAGCCTTCTTCGTCTCCTCTTCAAGAGCGGTCTTTGTTGAAAGAAAATAAGAAGCATAAAGTTCATCCTGCAAAGGTGAACAAAGGTGTGAAGAAGCGTGCTCGTGTCGAAGCTGAAGATGCTGTATCTGAAGAAGATGATATTGAAGTTGATTCAGAAGATGAATTTGCAGTGGTATGTGTTTTGTACTGCATGTGACTTGCTAGTTGTACTTGCAATGATTTAATTGTGTTTGGGCTGGTATGCTGGCCAGGTGAGGCTGGTCATTGTTTGCATCTATTTGAGGGTGGTACTGATGTTGTTTTAATAGTTGAACTTGTGCAAACTTTTATTTGTTTTACTTGCCTTCATATGCTTGTTTTGTTTTCTATATTCACTGTTTGCAGTGGTATGTGTTTTGTTCTGCATGTGACTTACTAGTTGTACTTGTAATGATTTAATTTGTGTTTAGGCTGGTATGCTGGCCAGGTGAGGCTGGTCATTGTTTGCATCAATTGAGGGTGGTACTGATGTTGTTTTAATAGTTGAACTTGTGCAATCTTTTCTTTTTTTACTTGCCTTCATATGCTTGTTTTGTATTATATATTCATTGTTTGCAGTGGTATGTGTTTTGTACTGCATGTGACATACTAGTTGTACTTGCAATGATCTAATTGTGTTTGGGCTGGTATTGTGGCCAGGTGAGACTGGTCATTGTTTGCATCAATTGAGGGTGGTACTGATGTTGTTTTAATAGTTGAACTTGTGCAATCTTTTCTTTTTTTTACTTGCCTTCATATGCTTGTTTTGTTTTCTATATTCATTTATTTAAGGTGTGGCTTCTTTATTTTCATTTACAGCCTGTTAGCGTTATGAGTCCGGTTAAGCCGGTGGGAGGCAATGCTGGAAAAGTTGCATTGGATGAAGGTGACCAACGGAAATTGAAGTTAACTGTGCGATGTTCGTTGAGAGAGGTTGAAGCTTGTGCTAAATTTCTCGAGAGTCGGCATGTGGCTAGGGTTCATGCATCTGGTTTTGGTTCTATCTTCAAGTGGACGGTGAACTCTAACATATCCCGCCCTCTGATGGGAGTTTTGTACCTGAGGATAGATTCTGATACAATGGCTCTTGACATGGGTGAGGCTAATAAGAAGCTTCGCATCACTAGCGATGGTATACATCAATTATTTGGTTTCCCTCGTGGTGGTCATTCTGCGTGTCGGAGTAATGGGCCACGGGTAGGCTAACCCGAGTCCCAGAACCTTTCAAGACATCGGGGCAGACTGCGCCCCTCAAGTACCTACGGCGACTCCACGATGAGCCGAGTCCCCGAGGCGACTCCAAGGTGGCTGAGTCCCAGAGGCGACTCCCATTCAAGCCGAGTCCCAGAGGCGACTCCAAGATGGCCGAGTCCCAGACACGACTCTCATTCAAGTTGAGTCCTTGAGGTGACACTGAGATGGCCGAGTCCCAGACGCGACTCTCATTCAAGCCGAGTCCCAGAGGCGACTCCAAGAAAGCCGACTATGGAGAGTCGGCCCGCGACTTCCAACCAGCCCGATAATTAAAGGCGGGCATGGCCACAGTGCGCCGTACCTGCGGAGATCTCCGCCCGGCGCGGCACTGTTGCCATGCCATCCCTGACATCATCCCTTTGGGGCGGGGCCCTGTGCCCACGACCTCCTATCTGTACGGCCCGGAGACGGTGGGGCCTACCAGTCAGCGAGAGTATTGAAGACGGCGAGAGCGCCGAGAGTCGGACCCGTTGGGAGTCGGCCCCCTGGAGTCGACCGGCCCCTCCCACGAGCCCCACACGCCATTAACCAGACGCGACAGGGGAATGGCAACAGTGATCGCCCGTCAGGCGGTGGCACTGTTGCCATGACCCCATGACCAAGCCCGCGTCATTAGAAGCACGACTACAGTAATCAGCAGACCGCAAGACCCGCCCGTGGCGGACACGGGCTGACGCCCTCGTACCAGGCCAGTTGGTGGGACCCACCAGTCGGCGGGCCCCAGGAGTCGGCGGAGAAGACGGCGCCTGAGAGACAGATGGCTGGGACCCGCACCCAGCCGGTTTTACCATTGTAACCCTGGGGGGTAGGCCTATATAAACCCCCCAGGGCACCCATGCAAAGGGTTCGCATCCAGTAGCATTAGACAGACCACATAGGAAGGAGAGAGCTAGCCGTGCCCTCTCCTACCTCCAAAAACAGCTCTAGGAGCAAGCTTGTATTCACTTTGCCTTAGTGATCATGCGGAGACCCCGCAGAGCAGCAGTAGGGGTGTTATCTCCTCGGAGAGCCCTGGAGCTAGGTAAGATTTGCCGGCGTGCATGTCTTCGCCTCATCCCGTTTCCAGGCACCGGCGACGTTCTACTCGCCCCCACCATGATAAGCCATCCTTTGGCATATGTCGCACCCAACCCCCGACATTTGGCACCCACCGTGGGGCCTGGTGCACCATCGTCCGGAGATCTGTTCTGGACGGGAACCCTCTTACTCCCTGGCGAGCGCAGCCAGCCAGGCTCGCCAGATGGAGTGTGCATCGACGCGCTGCGCGGCGCTGAGGCCACCTGTGCAGCGAGCTGCCTCGCCGAACTTGTCGGCGAGGTTCGCCTCTCCGACGAGCCTGCATCCGACGCAGGCACGGGTGGCCCCGAGAGCCTCCTCGCGGGCCTCCTCGACCAACTCCACATCACCGGCGAGCCTGCCGTGGACTTGGAGTCCGTAGGCTCCACCGACCCGATGCTGGTCGACTCCGACGCCGTGTCGCTTGACACTTTCCCCACCAACGTGGTGGTCTACGACGAGCCGCTTCCTCACGAGGAGAGCGGCGGAAGCACCGTCACGGAGGTGCTCGTCATCAGTCATGATGAGCGCTCCGGTGAGGGAGCTCAGGACCTGCTCGACGCGGCTCTGCAAGGCCTGACTGCGCCTATTCCAGAGGACGCAGACGCCGAGACGTTGGAGACACGCCGCCTTCAGATCATCGAAGGCGCCAAGAAGCTGGCAAGCATGAGGCGCTTGTCAGAAGCCTACCAGCGCGAAATGGATCGCGCCGTGGGTGGCTCGCCGGCTCCGACTGGGCCCAGCCGCCTAGGCGCGGTCTGGCAACATGGCGCGACCATCGCCGACTTGTTCGGGGCCAATCGCCCCGTATACGCCACCCCTACGGAGAACATCCATGCCGCCCAAGCGGCCACCGACGAGCTGAAGAACTTCGAAGGCGAAGAGCGCCGCATGATGACGGAGCGAGTCCAGCAGCCCCTCGACACGGTTGCTGCGCAGAACGCGGCCGGTGGCCGCACCAAGGCGCCATGGCAGCTAAACGACAACCTGCCTTCTCGCCGAGATCAGGGTGCGACGTCTCGGACACCGACTGGTGGAGTCCACGGAAGAAAAGACAAAGAGACGGTTGTCAGTCGCAGTCGGACTCGCATCACCATCGAGCGTGACCAAGACGGCCGTCCAAGAGCACTGGAGTGGCAGGACGACTACCTGCCTCCCCCACCAAGAAGAGAACGGCGAGTTTCCCCGCCGCCTATTGAGCATCCGACTCTCGGTGGCCGCCTTGGCCGCCGAGAGGGAATCGGAGAGAATGACGCCCGCCATCGGGTCGACCGACTCCACCGATCCCTGGCGCTGGAAGAAGAAGATGAGCTGGGTCCGCCTTGCTTTGGACCCCGCATCCGAGACGAGCCTTTCCCCAAAGGGTTCACGCTCCCCCGAGACACACCCAAGTACACCGGCTCCCTGAAGCCAGAAGACTGGCTAATTGATTACTCCACGGCCATCAGCATAGCGAACGGCAACAAGCGAGTTGACGTGAAGTATGTTCCACTCATGCTCCAGGGCACGACCCGGACATGGTTGAACAGTCTGAAGCCCCGCAGCATCAACAGCTGGGTCGGCTTCACCGAAGCCTTCATCCACAACTTCACGAGCACGTACAAGCGACCTCCCAAGCCGCGCCAGCTTTCCTTATGCGTGCAAGGCCCTGACGAGTCAACACGCGACTACCTCACGCGCTGGGGCGAGCTTCGGAACTCCTGTGAGGGCGTGCACGAGGTGCAAGCTATCGAGTACTTCACCGCCGGGTGCCGAGAAGGCACCCTCCTCAAGCACAAGCTCCTCTGTGACGAGCCGGAAACCCTCGACGAACTGCTGGTCATAGCAGACAAGTACGCCACGGCCGACTCCTCCATGAAGACGGAAATTCAAGTCAATGCGGTTGGCAAAGTGGCCCCTCAGGCTCCCAGAACTCCAGCTGGAGACACCAGTCGGCGACAACAACAGAACGACAACAAACTCAAGGCCCAACAGCCGACTTCCAACAGTCGGCAGGTTGCGACAGTCGAAGATCAACAGCCGGAGGGGCAGCCTCGGGCCAAGCGGCAGAAAGGTGGCAAGTCCAACTGGTTGCCGGCCTTCTCTTACGAGCAAACTCTGGATGGTCCCTGCAAGTTCCAAAGTGGCGCGAAGCCGTCAAACCATACCACCCGAAAGTGCCACTGGCTCACCAGGATCGCCAAGGGAGACGGCCTCCTTCCTCCGCCGCCTGCTGGGCCGCCGCCTCCACCGCCGCCCCAGCAGCCGGCCGCTCGACCAGTCGGCGCAGTACAAGACGAGTACCCAGAATAGCATGGAGCCTATGTGGTGTTCACCAGTGTGGCTGATGATCGACGCAGCAGACGGCTGCAGCAGCAAGAAGTAAATGCAGTGGCAACAGATACTCCAGAGTTTATGCATTGGTCCGAGAAGCCTATCAGTTGGAGTAGAGCGGATCACCCGGAGGTGATGCCGAATCCGGGCTCCTATGCCTTGGTCCTAGGCGCTACCTTGGCCACTGATAGGCGGGTAGCCCGCTTTTCGAGAGTGCTGATAGACGGAGGCAGTAGCATCAACATCCTGTATAAAGATACTATGGAGAAGCTAGGAATCAAGCAAAGACAGCTGCAGAGAAGCCGGACTGTGTTCCATGGTATTGTACCCGGCCTTTCCTACTCACCAATCGGCAAGATCCTGATAGACGTCCTCTTCGGAGACAAAGATCATTTCCGCCGAGAGCCAGTCTGGTTTGAAGTAGTGGACCTTGAAAGCCCATACCATGCGTTACTTGGCCGACCTGCACTAGCCAAGTTCATGGCGGTTCCCCATTATGCCTACCTCAAGATGAAGATGCCGAGTTCCAAGGGGATTCTGATCGTCGCTAGCGACTACAAGAAGTCATTCGCTTGCGTGGCTGAGAGTAGTCGGCTAGCCGAGTCCCTGGTGATCACAGCTGAGAAGTGGCTCCTTGATCGGGTCGTGGCGATGGCCGGAAAGCAGCCAGAGATGTCGCCTGACCCCAAGGAGTCGGAAGCTGAGGGTTCGTTCAAGCCGGCCAAAGAGACTAAGAAGATACCCTTGGACCCGGAGCACCCAGAGAGGTACGCTGTCATGGGTACAAACCTTGACAGTAAATAGGAAGGCGAGCTCGTCGATTTCCTCCGTGAGAATCGAGACATCTTTGCATGGTCTCCTAAAGACATGCCAGGTGTACCGATGGAATTCGCCGAGCACAAGTTACACGTCCGACCCGATGTGAAGCCCGTCAGGCAGCCTTTGCGCCGACTATCAGAAGAGAAGAGAAGAGTCGTAGGAGAAGAGATAGCCCGACTCCTAGCCGCCGGCTTCATTATGGAAGTGTTTTTCCCAGAATGGTTAGCAAACCCAGTCCTGGTGTTGAAGAAGAACAAGAAGTGGCGGATGTGCATTGATTATACAAGCCTCAACAAAGCTTGCCCGAAGGACCCCTTTGCTTTGCCAAGAATCGATCAGGTGATAGACTCCACATCCGGATGCGAGCTGTTGAGTTTCTTAGATGCATATTCAGGATATCACCAGATCAAGCTGAACCCGGCAGACAGACTAAAGACCGCCTTCATCACGCCGTTCGGAGCCTTCTGCTACCTGGCCATGACGTTCGGCTTGAGGAATGCCGGCGCCACCTTTCAGCGTTGCATGCAGAAGTGCCTCCTCAAGCAACTCGGCAGAAATGCCCACGTTTACGTGGATGATGTGGTGGTGAAGACGGAGAAGCGTGGGACGCTGCTGGAAGACCTCAAGGAAACCTTTGAGAACCTGCGCCGATTCCAGATCAAGCTCAACCCTGAGAAGTGCGTTTTCGGAGTACCAACCGGCCAACTCCTTGGCTTCCTGGTCTCTGAACGCGGCATAGAGTGCAACCCTGTGAAGATCAAGGCCATCGAGAGGATGGAGGTACCCAGCCGACTGTTAGATGTGCAGAAGTTCACCGGCTGCTTGGCGTCCATCAGCCGATTCATCAGTCGGCTAGGCGAGAAACCTCTCCCTTTGTATCAATTGATGAAGAAGACCACCTTTTTTGAGTGGAACCACAAGGCGGATGAAGCATTTCTCCAGCTGAAGAAGATGTTGACTACTCCCCCTGTGTTGGCGGCTCCGACTCCCAAAGAGCCCATGCTCCTATACATTGCCGCCACCAGCCGAGTAGTCAGCACTGTCATTGTAGTCGAACGCAAAGATGAAGGCAAGGCGCTCCCTGTCCAGAGACCGGTGTATTACCTGAGCGAGGTACTGTCGACCTCCAAGAAAAACTACCCCCACTACCAGAAGATGTGCTACGGTGTGCATTTTGCCACCAAGAAGCTGAAGCCTTACTTTCAAGAGCATCCAATTACGGTGGTTTGCACAGCCCCGCTGGCCGAGATCATCGGGAGCCGAGACGCTTTTGGCTGAGTAGCAAAATGGGCCATAGATTTGGCTCCCTACACCATCTACTACCAGCCCCGCACCGCCATCAAGTCACAAGCACTGGCCGACTTCCTCGTCGACTGGGCCGAGACCCAGTACCTGCCGCCAGCGCCCGACTCCACCCATTGGCGGATGCATTTTGACGGCTCCAAGATGCGCACCAGCCTGGGAGCTGGCATCATCCTCACCTCCCCCAAAGGCGACAAGCTCAAGTATGTGCTGCAGATTCACTTCGCCGCCTCCAACAATGTTGCCGAATACGAGGCGCTCATTCATGGGCTCCGGCTTGCCAAAAAACTCGGCATTCGCCGGATCCTGTGATATGGCGACTCCGATTTGGTGGTCCAGCAGTCATCTTGCGACTGGGACGCCAAAGATGCAAACATGGCGAGCTACCGCTTCCTGGTGCAGCAACTTAGCAGATACTTCGAGGGGTGCGAGTTCCTTCACGTACCAAGAAACGACAACGATCAAGCAGACGCCTTGGCACGAATCGGCTCCACCCGCCAAGCAATACCATCCGGCGTCGCTCTTCAGTGCCTCCTTAAGCCATCTATCAAGCCTTCACCAGAATCAGACTCCATCTTTGTGCCGGCTCCTCCCGAAGAAGTCGGATCCGACTCAAGAGCCCCAGCAGACGGCCCCACGAAAATCACAGTCGAAGCCAGCCCGGGGGCTTTAGAACCCGGCCCGGGGACTGCGCCAGTCGGCCCGGGGACTTCATCAATCCAGCAAGCGGCCGCAGACTCCAGCCCGCCGCCTCCCAGCCCAGCCGCCCTTGTCCAAGTCGCAGTGGTGGCGGTTGAAGAAATAGCAGCACCCTCATGGGCGCAGCCCATCCTCAAGTTTCTAGTGAATAGAGAGCTGCCAACTGATGAAACCTTGGCTCAGCAAGTGCAACGCTGAGCGGCAACCTACACCATAATTAACAGAGAGCTGGTCAGGCGCAGCGTTACTGGTGTCTACCAGCACTGCGTGGAGCCAGAGCAAGGCCAAGCAATTCTCACAGACATCCACCAAGGCGAGTGCGGCCACCATGCGGCTTCAAGAGCGCTCGTCGCTAAAGCCTTTCGGCACGGTTTCTTCTGGCCGACTGCCCTGGAAGAGGCCAATGAATTAGTCCAAAAATGCGAGGGGTGCCAGAAGTTCCGCTCCAAGCCGCTTCAGCCGGCTTCCGCGCTGAAGACAATCCCCATCGCCTGGCCTTTTGCAGTTTGGGGCCTGGACATGGTGGGACCATTCAAAACGGCCCGAGGCGGCCTAACTCATCTGCTTGTCGCGGTGGACAAGTTCACCAAGTGGATAGAAGCAAAGCCCATCAAGAAGTTGAATGGTCCGACTGCAGTGACTTTCATCGCCGACATCACGGTGCGGTACGGCATACCGCACAGCATCATCACCGACAATGGCATAAATTTTGCCAAAGGCACCTTGGCCCGTTTCTGCGTGACGCAGGGCATCCGACTGGACTTAGCGTCCGTTGCCCATCCGCAGTCAAACGGCCAGGTGGAGCGAGCAAACGGCCTCATCCTGTCCGGCATCAAGCCTCGACTGGCCGAACCACTTGAGCGTTCGGCCGGCTGTTGGCTTGAGGAGCTGCCAGCCGTCCTCTAGAGTCTGTGCACGACTCCAAACAAGTCAACCGGCTTCACGCCTTTCTTCCTCGTCTACGGTGCCGAAGCCGTCATCCTGACGGACATAGAGTTCGACTCTCCACGAGTCACCATGTACACCGAAGAGGAAGCTGAAGAAGTACGTCAAGACGGCGTCGACCCGCTGGAAGAGGGCCGGCTGTTGGCACTCAGCCGGTCCGGCATCTACCAGCAGAGTCTACGCCGATACTACAACCGGAAGGTCAGGCCGAGATCGTTTCAAGAGGGCGACCTTGTGCTCCGGCTGATTCAGCAAATAGCCGGCCAGCACAAGTTGTCGGCGCCTTGGGAAGGCCCCTTCATCATCAGCAAAGTGTTGGACAACGGCTCCTACTACCTAATCGACGCTCAGAAGCCTCGAGCGCGCAAGAGGGACAACTCCGGCAAGGAGTCAGAACGGCCATGGAACGCAAATCTTCTCCGAAGATTTATAATTAATGCAGTATGTACCACGCTATCCTTTGTATTAAAGTATAGAGACTTTGGGCCCCCGAGACAAGCTCGGGAACTGCCCTATTTGTTATCTGTAAGATAAGAATTATGCCTCCGAGTATGCTACTCTTTGTTATGCCGCTTGGCACCGGGTTCGACTAGTCGGCCAAGGGACTCGCCGTCTTGCGCTATGAAATGCTTCCTGCAGTCGGACAAGTAGTGTGGTGCGCTTAAGCCGTCTCCTGTCAAAAGCCGCAGCTCGTAGAGCGACTGTTGGTAGGCAGAGAGTAAGCAAGAACGAGCGCACACATGAAAAAATGGCTAAGGACTCAAAGCATATGTATAGCCCAAGCCGGCTTCCAGCCTCTCTCTGCAGAGCCGACTCTCGAATAGTTGGCTCGCCGCCTTCTATCCTACTTGTTAAAAAACTCTAAAAAAGGCCAAGTACTTGCCTTCCCTAAAGTAGCCGAGCATTTGACCCGCGGCAGTCCGCGGAGCGGCTGTTCGCCTGGCAAAGCGGAGCCTATGGAAAGGCGGCAAAGGAAAAAGTCAAAAAGAGCAATAAGCAAGGAAAGATAGAAGGCAGATAGATATTTACATGGCAAAGGCCTCTGGCCAAGTTCAAGATACACCCCGCGGGTGGAATTGTGCAAATTAACAAGTTCTTCAAAAGACTATGAAAGCAGATAAAGTAAAGACAAGACGGCAGCCTAAGGAGCGGCAGACGGGTTCGGAGGGTCGGCGGACACGGCGGTGTCAGGCGCTGGAGCGGCCGGCTGGGCAGCCTCGGCTTGGCCGTCTCCGGCGGCAGCCGGCCCGGTCGGACGTGGCTCGTTGCTGGAGGCGTGATCGAGCTGAGGCTGGTCATCCGCTCTGTCTTCTGGCGCCTCCGTCTCGTCTTCGTCCCCTGCCTCGTCTTCCTCCTCGATGCTGGAGCCGATCACCTCTGCTGAGTCCTCGTCGTAGTCGGGGTTCATCCCAAACCACTCCGGAGGCACCTTCTCGCCATTCGCGGCCCGCTCGGGAACGAAGACGCTGGTGTCGGTGTAGTCGGCGATCGCCGCCGCACGCTCGACGAGGGCACCTTCCACAGCCGCCAGTTCTGCCTGGGCCTCTGACCGGAATGCGGCCAACCGGTCCAGGTCCAGTCCTGGATACCAAGCCTTAAGGAATTCCAAGGCCCGGCGCGCTCCGGACCGGGCCGAGGAACACTTACAAGCCTCAAGACGGCCAGCCGCGACCTCTGGCCAGTCGGCAGTCCGACTGGTAGTGCGCAGAGCCGGCATGCCAGGCCACAGGGCGGAGATCGCTTGGGCCCCGGCGCGTTGAAGCCGGCGCAGCAGCTGATGGGCCGGCCGCAGACGGGTATCGATGCTCAGGAGCTGCTCATCAACGGTCAGGGGGGCGTTGGCGGCGATCTCCTCGACATTCGCCCTCCGCGCCTCGCGATCAGCCTCAATGGCTCGGGTGACCGCCTGTGAGTGGCCAGGGAAGAAGTCTGCCCCAAACAGAAAGAAGCAAAAAGAGTCAGAAATCAGCTCGGCTTACAGTCAGCGGTTTGAAGAAAGAAAGCAAAGAAACTCACTGTCGACAATATCCTCCATCTCGTGGAAGCCGGAAGTCAGCATCGCCTCCCTATCAGTCCAGGAGGAGCGCTCCATCTCGAACTCGGCCAGGAGAGTGGTCTCTTTCTTCCCCGCCTCGTCCCGAGCCGCCTTCAGCAGCTCCTTCTGCTCCGCCAACTGCTCGGCCAGCAAGTCGCGCTCTTTGGCGAGCTTGCCGCACTCCTCCTCCTTGGCGCGAAGGGCCATGCTGACTTCGCCTAACCGTTCCTGAAAAGCGGCATTGGCCTTTGAAAAACAAAGAGAAAAGACGTTAAGTCGTCAACAACAAAGGTCGCCGGGAAGATCCGGCCCGACTGCTCAGCAGTCGGCCTGAATCTCGGGGACTACAGCCCGCGGGTGCGCCAGCGCGCCCCCGCGAAAAAGAAAAAGAACTTACTCCGGCTCTCCGACAAGTCGGCATTCCGCTTCTCCAGCCGCTCAACGTTACGGTTGAAGGCGGTGACGCGGAGGTTGTGATACTCCTGCGATAAAAAATCAGACAAAGAGAAAAATGAGGAACTCGCCAGATTGAGTTTCGGGCCGCCTGCACAGCAGCCGGCCCGAAACTCGGGGACTACACCCAGTGGGTGCGCTGGCGCGCCCCCACAGAGAAGAACCAGAAGAGACAAAGTCAAAAAAGAAAAACGTACCCGGATAGACGCTCGTGACGCCAGATGCGCCCTGGTACAACCTTGGATGGCTTCGCCCTCGGCTCGCAGTTTCGCCTGCACGTCCAGGAGCGCCTGGTTCAGTGGACCGTCGCTGCCTCCTCACACTCATCCAGTAAGCGCAGCACTTGATGCCTTAGCATCTGGAATGGCCGAGCTGGCGGTGCCGGTTTCCAAGGGGCGTGGCGTCGAGACCGCCTTCGCGAGGCGACGGCGCGCTGGTGAGGCGACTTGAAGAAGCAGCCTCGCCACCGCCTCGTCCTGAACCGGCGGCACTGGAGGGCCCGCTGGCTGCTTGCCATGCGGCGGAGGCGGCGGTGGCGGCGAGGCCGTGCCCGACGCGGAGGCCTCACCACCGTCCTTCTCCATGATGGAGTGCTCCCCGCCGACTTCTCCAGTCTACCCCGTGCACTCCGGGGGCAGTGGCGCGGAGTTCAGTGGGACGACAAGCAGCGCCGACTGGCGGCGCATGGTCTCCTCCGCCAGTTGTTTTGCTGCGGCGGCAGCTTCGGCCTCCTCCAGCTTCTTCTGGGCGGAGGCCGCCGCTTTCTCGGCCTCCGCCTTCTCTAGACGGTCGGCCTCTTCCTCGTCGCGCTTTTCCCGCGCGCTGCGCTCCGTCGCCTCCCGGAGGTCGGCAGCGGGGTCAATCTGCCGGGTGTTGGCGGACGTCTCGGCCGACCCCATGACAGAGGGGACGGTGACCCTCTCAAGAGAAAGAGGGGCCATGAAGCAAAAAAACAGAATGAAAAAGACTCGGAAAAGATCCGTCAAAGAAAACAAGACAAAGACAGTCAGCACTTACGCAGAGACTAGCGGCGGCTTCTTCACTTCCTTGCGGAAGCGGTTGGCCTTCGCGATCGCCTCCTCCCGCTTGGTTGCGGCGGCCGCCCCCTTGAACTTTTTCGGCCGACCGCCGAGTGAACTCGGCGCGGCCCGGCGCTTCTTCGCGCTGACTTGACCGGCCAAGCCGGCGGAGGAACTCGCGCCTGGATGGCCGGCTTTCGATTGGCGGCGTGGGACAACTTCGCCGTCGGTCTCGTCCTGTGGCCAGTCGGCGAAGGTCGCCGAGGGTCGGAAGCCGCCTTCCGCTCCTCCTCCTCCGCCTTCGGCGTCGGCCTCCATCGCCGCCGCCCCCAAGTCGGGGTCGTCGACGTCGCTCTCCGCTCGGTCTGGAGCAAACTCGCGGGGCGGCCCCGTGGTGCCGGCAGCAGGCTAGATGAGGGGGTTCTGACTCAAAGAACCAAGGAAATCAGAAGTCGGATTTGGCGACAAAGAAAAAAACAGAAGACAAAAGAGTTGACTTACCACAGGCGGAGGATTGGCACGTGAGTACGGCTCCTTGCCGAACTGCCAGTCATCCGTGAGCTCGCAGTTCACGATGTGATTCACCATGTTCGCCACCTCTGCGTGGGGCAACTCCCAGGTGCTCATCCGGCTCGGGTCTCGGCGGTCGCTCATCTGACAGATCAGATGAGGTCGGCCTTGGAGTGGGAGGACTCGGCGCGCCACGAAGGCGGCCAGTAAGTCGGCTCCGACCAGGCCTTCCGACTGTGTCAGCACTCGGAGTCGTGCAACGGCGGCGGCACCGGCAGGAGTCAGCGTCTTGGCCCGATTGGACCAGCTGGGAAGTCTCCCAGCCGGTGCGCCGGCTTCATAGTGTGGCAGGTTGACCCAGTCGCCTTCTGTGGCAACGTTCTTCACATAGAAGTACGAACGCTACCACATCTTCATTGACTTGATCAGCGCGATGGAGGGGAATGGGTTGTCGGCGATCGACCTGCGCATGGCGGTGAAGGCGCCGCACTGGGCCGGTATGCCGGCGACGTGCGTGCCGAGCTTCGATTGGAAGAACTCTCCCCACAGCTCGAGGGTGGGGAGAACGCCGAGGAAACCCTCGCACAGGGTGGCGAAGGCGGCCAGCAGCACCACCGTGTTCGGGGTGCGGTGGTGCGGCTGGAGTCCGTTGAACTCCAAGAAAGAGCGGAGGAAGCCGCTCGCCGGCAGGCCCATGCCGTGCATGAGGTGCAAGCGGAATACGACCCGCTCGCCCTCCTCCGGCGCCGGCCTTATCTCCCCCTACGGCGTGGCGCGGGCTCGCACCAAGTGCGCGCCGGGGAGCCAGCGCGTCCTGCGGAGGTGCTCGATGGCGTCATCATCCACCCTAGAACCATCCCACACACCAAAGCGGACGGCAGAAGCCGCGGTGCAGGAAGAGCTCATCGCTGTGGTGCGGTGCGGTGTGATGTGGCGAAGGCAGGAAGAAGAAGAGGCAGGAGGAAGCGGGGGAAGCAGGGAAGAACGAGCGCGCGCCTCGCCATCCCGCTCCCCCCGCCTATTTATAAGCCCAAAGGCTGAGAAGCCGATGGGGCGGCATGGGGATTAACTGCGCGCGAGACCCCACGCCCCCCACGATTAAACCCATGAAGTTACTGCGTGCAGTAACGACGTGGGGAACCCAACCGCCCGCATGGCCGCAGCGGATCCGTTCGCGTGCCGAGGCGCGGTAGTGGCTGGCCCCGCCTGACGACCTGTCCCATCGTGCGCGTGGGCAAGCAGACTGCCCCTGCCACGTGGCGCCGCGTGACGGGGCCGCGGTGGGCGACCGCGGGAAGCGTATCAGACACGCCATCTGGTTCCCGCCGCGATGTTCGAAACTCCTCGAGAGGCAAGACGGCCCTCGATGGAATCCGACACGAACCAGTCGGCCCGAAGGAAGACGGCCATCAAGGCCTGCATCCCCTCTCCGGAAGAATGAAACTATTGAGGCGCACGACGTATCACCCTTAGAGCCTCACCAGCTTTGGGGACTACTGTCGGAGTAATGGGCACGGGTAGGCTAACCCGAGTCCCAGAACCTTTCAAGACATCGGGGCAGACTGCGCCCCTCAAGTACCTACGGCGACTCCACGACGAGCCGAGTCCCCGAGGCGACTCCAAGATGGCTGAGTCCCAGAGGTGACTCCCATTCAAGCCGAGTCCTAGAGGCGACTCCAAGATGGCTGAGTCCCAGATGCGACTCTCATTCAAGCCGAGTCCCCGAGGCGACACCAAGATGGCTGAGTCCCAGACGCGACTCTCATTCAAGCCGAGTCCCAGAGGCGACTCCAAGAAAGCCGACTATGGAGAGTCGGCCCGCGACTTCCAACCACCCCGATAATTAAAGGCGGGCATGGCCACAGTGCGTCGTACCTGCGGAGATCTCCGCCCGGCGCGACACTGTTGCCATGCCATCCCTGACATCATCCCTTTGGGGCGGGGCCCTGTGCCCACGACCTCCTGTTTGTACGGCCCGGAGACGGCGGGGCCTACCAGTCAGCGAGAGTATTGAAGACGGCGAGAGCGCCAAGAGTCGGACCCGTTGGGAGTCGGCCCCCTGGAGTCGGCCGGCCCCTCCCACGGGCCCCACACGCCATTAACCTGATGCGACAGGGGAATGGCAACAATGATCGCCCGTCAGGCGGCGGCACTGTTGCCATGACCCCATGACCAAGCCCGCGTCATTAAAAGCACGACTACAGTAACCAGCAGCCGGCAAGACCTGCCAGCGGCGGACACGGGCTGACGCCCTCATACCAGGCCAGTCGGCGGGACCCACCAGTCGGCGGGCCCCAGGAGTCGGCGAAGAAGACAGCGCCTGAGAGACAGACGGCTGGGACCCGCACCCAGCCGGTTTTACCATTGTAACCCTGGGGGGTAGGCCTATATAAACCCCCCAGGGCACCCATGCAAAGGGTTCGCATCCAGTAGCATTAGACAGACCACATAGGAAGGAGAGAGCTAGCCGTGCCCTCTCCTACCTCCAGAAACAGCTCTAGGAGCAAGCTTGTATTCACTTTGCCTTAGTGATCATGCGGAGACCCCGCAGAGCAGCAGTAGGGGTGTTATCTCCTCGGAGAGCCCTGAAGCTGGGTAAGATTCGCCGGCGTGCATGTCTTCGCCTCATCCCGTTTCCAGGCACCGGCGACGTTCTACTCGCCCCCACCATGATAAGCCATCCTTTGGCATATGTCGCACCCAACCCCCGACACTGCGCCAAGGCCGCCAGAGGACGGATATGACAACACTTTGATGAAGTTAAGATCGGAGCTTGACATTAGCAGGAACAAAGATATCAAGACAAATGATTTGAGGAATAAGCTCAAGGTGCTCGTCAAGGATCCTAGCAAAGATGACCTTGCTCTGAAAGTGTTCTTCATTATTGTGTTTATGAAGGTTGTGTTGCCTGGTTCTGCCCCGCGTGTTTCCAGAGAGGCAACAATGTTTGAGGGTCTCGTCTTTGAGGACATGGCTAATATGGATTATTGCCAGCTGATGGTTGATGAGCTTAGAAGGGCTGTTGCCAAGTACCAAGATGGTGATACTATGGGGAAGGGAATCACAGGTTGTGCCATAGGGCCTGTACTAATGTACCTTGATTGCCTTATCCGTGGCAAGACTGCGGAGCCTGACATGCGAGTCCCCCGCATATGTTTCGTGGATCCTGCCAAGCTTTCTGATCTGGTTGATGCAGATTTGATAAAAAAGGCAATGCAGATCCAAAAACTTGGGTGTTTGGGAAACTTCCGGTGAGTTTTATTTGTTTTGTGTCTTGCAGACCTTTTTTTATTCTAGGTATAGCTATTTTTTGCTGTAGTGGACATGTGTACTGCAGAGTTATCTATTTATATTTTTTATGGTTTAGGTATGGTTTTTTAGTATTGTTATTTCATGTGTGGTTGAACTGAATAACTTTGTTCAACTGGCCTGTTGGTAAATACTAACAAATTGGCAATGATAGTTAAAGTTTATTAGTGGTGTTAATTTTAAATCTGTTAATATCATGATTTATTTTTCCCTATTTGTTGCATTGATTGATTAACTATTTTCCCCCTTGTTTGTAGTGGAAAACTCATGAGGAGGTTGTTTTTTTTCCGAGTGTATAAACGGCCAGTCCTGGAGATGCCGTCGTCTCAGGTTCCGAAGTTTTCATCTCTGCCCGATGAGTTGAGGGATGGCCGTGGTGTTGAGGGTGCTGGTTATGTCCCCCTGGCCCTAGTAATACTAGTGCTTCACAGAGGCAGGGTTTTGGTATTGATGTTGCTTTTTCAGCGTTGGAGCGCGCTGAGCATATCTTAAGTAATGTGTGTTCTGAGCTGCAAAAGGTCCCAACAACAGTTGAGCGTCTGAGCTGTATCAATGGTATCCTTCCTGATGGTCATCAATTTAATGCTGAGGAAGCTGTTGACTACATTGAGATGGAGAGAATTTTAATTGGTGATATGCGTGATGGTGCCGCTAATTTGTTCAGAGCTCGGTTCGTCTGTTGAACAACATGAAGCGTTTTAGAACTACGCAAAACTCTCGCTGCAAGCCATATGAAGAAAGTGCAAGTGTTGTTATCAAGCAGTTTGAGCGGGATGAGGCTGCTGCCACCGACAGTAGGGCTGGTGATGGTACTAAGGCTAATGTTTCTGATCACGAAACGAATGATCTTGGCTTGGAGCGTCCTGATGTTGATGTGAGTCAGTCCTCGATGTTTGCAATTTTTACTTTGTTGTTCTGCTGTCAGTGTTGTAGTTGAACTTCCTCATCTTCATCTATTTATTAATAATTTTCTTTCATGCAGATTGATCAGGATGAGGCTGCTAGCACCGATAGCAGGGCTGATGATGGTACTGAGGCTAATGTTTCTGATCAGCATACGAATGATGTTGGCTTGCAGCACCCTATTGTTGATGTGAGTCAGTCCTCATTGTTTGTATGTTTTTACTATGTTGTTCTGCTGTCAGTATTGTAGTTGAACTTCCTGATCTACATCTGTTTATTAATTTTTCTTTTCATGCAGGAGGCCAGTCATAATGTTGAGGCTGCTGTTGACCGTGAAGTTAATGATCCATCCATTGATAAGTGCAAGGTTATTTTTATTTTTATTGTGTTTATTCATATTTTCTTGAATTTTCATGCGCACCAATGTGTCTTGATTGTTCATTTTTCTATCCCACACCGTTTAGAGTTTGCAAGGGGGTAGCTACCTTTTTTGTTACTGTTGTTCTAATTCCTTGTGTTTATTGTTGCTCATAGTAGCATTGTTTTTTGCCTCATTACATTTGAATCAGGGTCCTATTGTTGGCGATGAGCCTTGTTTGCCCGTTGGTGATGTTGCTTTGAATGTTAGCAGCGGCAAGATTGATGATGTTGCTGTGAATGCTTCCAAGGTTTGTTTTTCTGTGCACCTCTTGGTAGCTTATTTTTTATTGTTAGTTTTGGTCATATTATTCACTTTTTTTGATTTTTTATTTTCGTCAGATTACTGATGTTGAGCGTGAGGTTGTCCTTAGTGGTGGAGATGATGCTCGTGGTGTTCCATTGAGTAGTGGGCGCAATGTTGGTAACAAAGTTGCTGATGAGGATGCTAGCGCTGCCAGCATACTTGATGCCAAATCGCCTGGTGTTGGTATTGCTGGGAATGAAAATGTTCCTGATTGTGAAGATTTGTCGCCGGAGAATTTCCCGCCTGGAGGTCTTGATTACGGTGATGCATTGCAAGATGCTTCTAGCATGGAGGAGGTGCCATCTGAGGATGATGATTTACTTCTGTCAATTTCTTTTGACCCCTCGACGCAGGAGGCGCTCTTGTCGTCCCAGGATTTTCTTTCTATAGACCTTGAAAGCGCAGCAATATTGGTGTCCTCTCAAGATGTCCCATCGTCAAACCCTAAAGCTGGAGGCATAATGGTCTCATCACAGGAACTACCATCGTCGTCAAACCTTGATAGTCCAGGTAAGGATTTGTAAATGAGGCGTACTTCTCAATTTTGGCATTTTGGACATGTTCTCTTGTAGTTGTTGAACTTATTATTTTTCTTCATTTTCTGCAAGCAGAAAGTGGTAATGTTGTTAAGGTTGATACGTTTTTCTTCGCTGTTACGAGGTTGCGCACGAACCGTACGAAATGGTTAGTTTGGGATTTTGCCCATACCATTTTTGTCTCTTTTTCTTTCTCTCGTATGATTATTGTTGTTGTTGCGGTAGTTTTATTTCATGTAATCTTTTGTGTTTTTCTAGTCACAAGCTGATGTTTCAAAATAAAGAATGTGATGCCAGTGTTGGTTCTATTGCTAAAGCGTTTGTCCCCACTGGCATGCTCAACTCAGACAGTGCTGACGTTGTTTTATATTCTCTACGTCAGAAGTACCGAGACACTGACAAGTTGATAGTTCCTAGATGGGTGACGGTCAGTATTTTGCTTTTTTGTAAATAGGATGATAACTTATTTTGCCAATTTTCTAATTGTTGTTGTTCTTTTTGTACAACAGACCAAGATCCGTGATGGAAATATTGATTCCAATGTGCTAAATTGGTTCACGAGATCAGGTCCTGATGGTTTTAACCAAGAGGTGAACTTGGACTTTTTGTACTCATTAACTAGAACTGTCATGTTTTCTTTGCAGTTTTGGGAGGTGGGGGAATGAACTTGATTAGCCTGCTTTTACACCTGTACCTATGAATGATGCGTGCTTCTTTTATTAAAGCTGCACTTATTGTTGCAAGGAAATTGAGCTGATATGATTGTTCCTCAATTTTGGGCGGTGGATATAAACTCTTATGATTATCTGATTTTTTGTTTGTACTTCTGAATTTCAATTTCCCTCTTTTATTTTATTGTTTGGAGGCTGAATTTTTTGTTTCATTATGATTTGGTAAATTCATTTTTCATCTGCAATTTTTTTTCCAGCTTCTTTTCCCTACATTTGATCTGCCGTCATTTGTGGCTACCATGAAGCCTAGCGAAGAATCTGGGCATTGGTGATTGATTGTTCTGAATTTGAGGTTCCATCGTTTTGAGTGTCTTGATTCACTCCGTAATGAAACCTAGGGTGATGCAGTTAGATTCTTAACGACTATGACAGATAATATAAAGAAGCTTTGGATGGAGTCGAGTGTAGACAGGGCCAAACCGTTTTCGCCGGTGCATATTGATGGTTTCTCTTGCGAGTTTGTGCGGGTGCCGCAGCAGGAAAACACGTGAGTATCCGTTTTTAATGATTTTTTCTCGTTGTTTTTGTTGCTGGGAGGATGTTGTTCCTGTATTTTCGGATTTGTGTTGTACCATTTTTTGTTTTTTCCTTTGTTTACAGGCATGATTGTAGATTCTTTATGCTACAAAACTGCAAGACCTATCATTGCCGGGAAGATGGTGTAATTGAAATGGTCGATTACAGCCATGAAGACATTCTTGACATTAGGAAGACTTTGCTGTATACCTGCGCAACTAGCAATGTGTTTGATGTTGACTTCCGGGGTTTGTTTGGCATCGAACCCTGTATGTGTGCATGGACTTTTGTAATTTTTTTGCAGCTTGTACTTCTCTATTAGTACTGTCGTGAAATATGTATTTGAACTTACCCTTTGTGCGGTCTTCTTCTTTTTTTGTTTTTGTTTTTTCAGGTGAGTGGCTGGATCTTGGTGAGCATGACTATAGGTTCTTTGGCAGCCAGTTCTCGGAGATCGAGCGCGTAGCTATTGATCTTAGCCGGGGGTGTTCTCCTGAAAAGACAAGAACTGGTGTTATGAAGGGGCGGTTGGGAGCTCTGAGAGGTAATACGCCTGCTTGTGCAGAGAGCCCTACTACACCCAAGAACCCCGTTGTGGAATTGATAGACAGCGATGATGATGTGTTTGACAAGATTGCTGGCGTTGGAAGAGTCACGAGGAGCGTTGCTGCCAAAGGTTTATCTCCCCTTGCTGGAATAGTGGCTCGTAGAGCTGGTGGTGCTAGGAAAGATCCTCCTTTGGATTCTGGCAATGTTGTAAGGACGAAGCGTGCGCCCAGAGCTCCTATAAAGGTTTGCTCCCCTGTGCAGCAGCTTCACCCTCATAAATTCCCTCACCTGGACAAGGCTCGCATGTTGTATAATCTGTTGCTTAGTGATGAATGGAGTGAGAAGTATGCCGAGTGAGTATCTCTCATTATTTTTCCTCTTCTTTTTCTTCTGTTGTTTGTGACTGCTAGATAAATATGACCTGAACTGTTCCTTTTTATACAACTTGAACTGCTATGAATGCCTTATCTTTGCTTCTCCTTCGTTTTGTTCTTGTGTGTGCTGTAGGAATACATTCAAATGATACCTCAGCCCGATGAAAGCGTAACTAGCTTCACTAGGAATCGCATCTGGGAAGTTTTTTCACCTGGGCAAATGATGGAGGGTGATGTAATGGATTTCCTCCTTTATGATTGGAAGCAAGATCCTGAGAGAAATGCTGATTTCGCATCTGGGAAAAGGATATTGCTGAGTCCATATTTCATCACGGTAATCAATCAGATCGGTTTCTTTCTATTGAACAAGACTTCCTATTGTTTTTACGAGTTTTAGTAATACTTTGCTTGTTGATCCTTTTCTGCTGTCTATTTCTATTTTGGCTTTTTTGCAGGTTGTGCTTGACTGTTCATTTTACGGTGATGAAAATAAAGTGTTTAATGTGGAGAGTGCAACGAGAGATTTCAAGAGCTATGTTAAAGATAAGGAAGACTTGCTTAGTGCCGACCTAGTGAGATCTACTAGCTGATTTTTGGTTTTTATTTGTTTGTTTTGATGCTAGTTTTTATTTTGAATATTGAACATCTCTTTTTTGGTCATTTGTTTTTAGATCATGATTCCTCTATTCAAGCCTATGTTTTTAGCAAAGGATAAGAAATTGAACCACTATTCGTTATATGTCATGAATCGGTACCGAAGTAGCGTTGACATCCTTGACTCTTTACCTTATCCAAAGAACCGCCGTCCTTCAAAGAACACCTATCATAAAGACTGCGAGAAGATTGTGAGTGACATTTATTATCTGTACTGGATTAATTTTTCTGCATCTTTGTTTCTGTTTTTTCTGAGACCTAAAACTATGTGGTTTCTTTTGTTTTTTTACAGATTTCTAGATTGGTCCAAGTAATGAAGGCTGTGTATGGCGATGCTCAGTACAATGCGAGCAAGCAGCCCAATTGGGAGCTGCTTGCAAAGAAACCAACGTTAGTCAAGGTTCCACTTCAAGGGCCAAATGAATGTGGCCATTATACTCTGAATTATGCGGGATCCTATGATGGTGAAAAGATCGTTGAGAACATTTGAGATAATGATGTGGGTTCTTGTTGAGCTTTTCACTTTTTGTTTTTGGCTTATTGTGTATCCATTTTTTATGTGTCATGATTTTTGATAATTTGTTTTACTGTTTTGCAGCCACACATTGTTGACTGGAACGCTGAGGATCTGTATAGAGTTGTGTTCAACCGGAATAGCCAGCTTGTGGTTACGGAGCTTCCCAAGGAGGTTCAGGCTTTGGCTCCTGATGCATAGGAGAAATGGTCATCATTTGCATAGTGAATGGGATAGTTGTGTAATATATCTCTTGAAAACATTGTAGGCTCTATTTGTAGTGTTTCATGTTTTGTCGAGTACTATGTAATAACTAGTATATTTTGTATTGTGTTCAAGTGTGGCACAATGTTTAAGAAACCTTTTTTCCATGCTGATTGTGTGGTTGAATAGTTGTTTCACTTGTGCATGTTTCATCGGGAATTCGTTTTGGTTAAGTTTTATTTTTTTGTACTGAAGACTTATATACTAGTTGAACTAACAACACCTTTTTTCAAGTGTATTTATGAGTTGTTGCTGAGAAAGTAAGATTTATTTTATTTTTATCTGATTCCAACCTAAGTTGGACCTTTATAGATTCTGTACTCTCATTTTCTTGTACTTATGATATAGTTCTGTGACTACTGATTTGTAGTCTCATTCAGCGTAAGGCTTTTAAAATTTGGTGCCAAATTTTTGTTTGAACTTCTTGAACTTTAGTAGTTGAACTTCCTAGTAAAAGTTAAAGCACATGTTTAAATTAGCTACGTTTAAGAGATAGCCCTATTAAGTTCAAAACTACTTCTTTCTCAAGGCATTAATTGGTATCATCATAGCACTTACCGAATAAAATAAGTTGTACTGAGATTTCAATTGTGCTAGTACTTTGATTAATTATTTATTTTTTGTGTTGTTTGAGGCTAGTACGTCTTCTTTTGTGTTTCTTGTGATTTTTCTCCTTTGTCGAACTTATATCTTTTTGATTTAGTTTGGCCTTCTTTTTTTCTAGGCCGTGGTTCTTCTCTAGGCAATGTTTGGTATAATCATAGCACTTGCCGTATAGACTTAGTTGTACTGAGATTTCAGTTGTATTATTACTGTTATTCTTAGTGTGTCACTGTTTTAGGGAATGCGAACTGAAGCTTCCCATTCCTTTTTATATTTTGTAGAATGAATGTACCGTGTTTTCAAGTGTACCAGAACTTTCAGTCCTAGCATGCTAGTGACTAGGAAATACGTACTGGTGTTTCTTTGCTCTTCCTGTTGCAGTATTCACTATGTGCTAATGCTTTGTTCCGGTTCTCTATTAGAAGGAGGCCTTAATATCCCTTAGTTTTCGCTAGGACCCCGCTGAACACGGGAGGGTAGGACAAAAGATGTCATACAAGTTCTTTTCCATAAGCACGTATGACTATTTACGGAATACATGCCTACATTACATTGATGAATTGGAGCTAGTTCTATATCACCCTATGTTATAGCTATTACATGAGGAATCGCATCCGGCATAATTATCCATCACTGATCCATTTCCTACGAGCTTTTCACATATTGTTCTTCGCTTATTTACTTTTCCGTTGCTACTGTTACATCTACTACAAAAACCCAAAAACATTTATCTTTACTTTTGCTATCGTTACCTTTATTATCATACCACTTTTGCTACTAAACACTTTGCTGCATATACTAAGTTATCCAGGTGTGGTTGAATTGACAACTCAACTGCTAATACTCAAGAATATTCTTTGGCTCCCCTTGTGTCGAATCAATAAATTTGGGTTGAATACTCTACCCTCGAAAGATGTTGCGATCCCCTATACTTGTGGGTTATCAAGACTAATTTCTGGCGCCGTTGCCGGGGAGCATATCTCTATTCTCTGAGTCACTTGGGATTTATATCTATTGATCACTATGAAGAACTTGAAAGGCGATCGAACTACTATTTTGCCCTCAACTACGAGGGGAGGTAAGGAACTGCCATCTAGCCTTGCACTAGATTCTCCTTCCGTTGTTAGTAGGCTTGTGACACCTAAACCTACTACTGCTATGAATTCTGATATGTCGCATGGTATTGATGATGCTACTTCTTCTATGCATGATGAAACTACTTCTTTGCGTGATACTACTGTGCCATTAGGTGAATTTCCAGATGAACAAGTTGCTAGAGTTAGGGGGAATGAAAATATTGAAGAACCTATTATTGATGATAGTGATGATGAAGGTTCCCCTAATGCTTATGTATTACCTATTGTTCCTAAGGGTTATGTTATGAATGAAGTAGCTGCTATGGAAATTCTTGCTTGCAATGATAGAAATGATCTTAAGAAATTATTAGCTAAATGGAAGCAGCAGTCTCTTAATGCTAGAATGAAACCCGATCCTGCTTTTGCTACTTCACCTATCTGTGTTACTGATAAGGATTATGAATTCTCTGTTGATCCTGATATTATTACTTTAGTTGAATCTGATCCTTTTTATGGCCTTGAATCTGAAACTGTTGTGGCACATCTTACCAAGTTGAATGATATAGCCACCCTGTTTACTAATGATGAGAAGTCTCGCTATTTATATATCCTTAAGATATTTCCGTTCTCATTAAAGGGTGATGCTAAGACTTGGTATAATTCTCTTGCTCCTGGTTGTGTGCATAGTCCCCAGGATATGATTTGTTACTTCTCTGCTAAATATTTCCCTGCTCATAAGAAACAAGCTGCCTTGCGGGAAATATATAATTTTGTGCAAATCAAAGAAGAGAGTACCCCACAAGCTTGGGGGAGGCTTCTCCGGTTACTTAATGCTTTGCCTGATCATCCTCTTAAGAAAAATGAAATACTTGATATCTTTTATAATGGACTAACCGATGCTTCCAAGGACTACTTGGATAGTTGTGCTGGTTGTGTTTTCAGGGAAAGAACAGTCGACGAAGCTGAAATACTATTGAATAATATGTTGACTAATGAAAATAATTGGACTCTTCCTGAGCCAATTCCTGAAGTAATTCCTGAACCAATTGAGCCATCTCCGAGCCTATTCCTAAACCCACTCCAAAGAAGAGAGGTGTTTTATTTCTCAGTCCTGAAGATATGCAAGAAGCAACGAAATCAATGAAAGAAAAAGGTATTAAAGCTGAAGATGTTAAGAATTTACCTCCTATTGAAGAAATACATGGTCTTAATATACCGCCTGAAGAACCATACTGTCTTGATAACCGGACACAGGTAGTAAAGGTAAATTCTCTCTATAGATATGATAAAGTTGAAATACCCTCTACTAAATTTCATAGCCCATGCTTAGATGAATTTGATGACTTTATGGCTAGACAAGAAAGTTTTAATGCTTATGTTGGTAGATAGTTAAAGAATAATGCTTTCGAGATAGGACGCTTAGGTGATAATCTGGCTAGAGTTAAAGATGAACTTCACCGCGTTAGTAAATATGCTTCTATGGTTGCTACTCAAGATGAGCAAGTACTTAAAGCTCAGAATGATTTGCTTGATGAATTAAATAATAAAAATGACTTTGCTGTTAGAGTGGCTACTAGAACAGGTAGAATGACTCAGGAACATTTGTATCCTGAAGGCCACCCTAAGAGAATCGAGCAAGATTCTCAGGGAAATAATTTAGAGGCACCTAGTTCTTCTAAAAAGAAGAAAAAGAAAAACGATAGAACTTTGCATGCTTCTAGTGAACCTATTGTAGACACACCTGAGAATCCCAATGATATTTCTATTTCTGATGTTGAAACTCAATCAGGTGATGAACATGAACCTAGTGATAATGTTAATGATAATGTTCATGTTGATGCTCAACCTAGCAATAACAATGATGTAGAGATTGAACCTGCCGTTGATCTTGATAACCCACAATCAAAGAATCAACATTATGATAAGAGAGATTTTTGTTGCTAGGAAGCACGGTAAAGAAAGAGAACCATGGGTTCATAAACGCATGCCCTTTCCTCCTAAACCATCCAAGTCAAAGGATGATGAGGATTTTGAGCGCTTTGCTGAAATTATTAGACCTATTTTCTTACGTATGCACTTAACTGATATGCTCAAAGTAAATCCTTATGCTAAGTATATGAAGGATATCATTACAAATAAAAGAAAGATACCGGAAGCTGAGATTTCCACCATGCTTGCTAATTACACTTTTAAGGGTGGAATACCAAAGAAACTTGGAGATCCGGGTGTTCCAACTATACCATGCTCTATTAAAAGAAACTATGTTAGAACTGCTTTATGTGATCTTGGAGCCGGAGTTAGTGTTATGCCTCTCTCTTTATATCGTAGACTTGAATTGAATAAGTTGACACCTACTGAAATATCTTTGCAAATGGCTGATAAATCAACTACTATACCTGTCAGTATTTGTGAGGATGTGCCTGTTGTGGTTGCAAATGTCACTATCTTAACGGACTTTGTTATTCTTGATATTCCTGAGGACGATAGTATGTCTATTATCCTTGGTAGACCTTTTCTTAATACTGCAGGGGCTGTTATTGATTGCAACAAAGGCAATGTCACTTTTCATGTTAATGGTAATGAGCATACGGTACACTTTCCGAGGAAACAATCTCAAGTTCATAGCATCAATTCTATTGAAAAAGTTCCAACTATCATTTTTGGAGGTTTTGAATTTCCTCTCCCTACTGTCAAGAAAAAGTATGATATTCTTATTGTTGGGGATTTTCATATCCCCGTTGAGGTAACATAGTGTTATTCGAAATTTCTCCGGTTCCGTGTTATTCGGAATGAGTTTGTTAACAACACTTGATCAACCTTGTTAGTGGATTCATTTTGATGATCACGAGATGGATGAAACTAGAAGGCACAACCTTCTGTACCCTCTCTTTACTTTTTGTTATTTAGAATAAATAAAGCAAAAATAGTATTATCCGTCTGTTTTTTGAATTATCCGTGCATTAAAAAATAGTCCGAAAATAAAAGTGCTCCAAATGCCCTGCAAATTTAGTATGATTTTTTCTGGAGTATTTGAGGATTTTAGGCACCGAAAACACTGCAGGAGGGGCAAGCACCAAGCAACGTGAGAGGAGGGCGCGCCCCCCTGTCTCGTGGGCCCCTGGTAGCTCCCCTCCACTTATGCCATCACCCACACACTTCATCTTCTACCCAAAAAAATCCCCATCTAGCTCAAGCACGAGTTCTAGCTCGTTTTGTTGCGATTTTCGATCTCTTAGCTCAAAGCTCCATTCACAAAACTGCTTTGGGAGATAGTTGCTTGGTATGTGACTCCTCCATTGGTCCAATTAGTTTTTGTTCTAGTGCTTTATTCATTGCAACTTTTTGCTGCATAGGTGACCATGTTCTTGAGCTTGCATGTTAAATTTTTGAGGCCCCAAGCAATTCTAATGCATGATATAGGCTCTAGGCACTTGTAGGAGTAGTTGCTATCAATCTTGTTTAGTTTTATTCACTTTTGCTTTGAAGTTACTAAAATTTCAGAAAATGTTAAGGAGGCTCTTTAAAGGCTCTTCTAGCCAAAGCTCTGTGGAAAAACAAGCCAAAGAGAAGGAAAAAGCCAAGTATAATCTTCCTCGCTTAGCGGAAGTACGGTCGTGTGAATGGCCATGCGAGGATTTCTTGAAAGAAGCCAGAATTCATGAAGACTTTTATGCTTTAATCAAGACTGCAGGCCTCACCGGTTTCATCAACGACCGAATCGATCAGTATCTCTTACTTAACAATACTTTCGGGCAAAACTTCTATTATTATCCTAAGAAGTCACCGCCTGCAGTATCATTTCATTTATATGATGAATTCAAAGAATTGTCTTTACGTCATTTTTGCGCGGTATGTAGGATATCTTATGAGGGAGAATTAGATGAACCCCATCGTGAAGATGTGGGTGGCTTTGTTAATACTATTGTTGTAGAGGAGCGAAAGAAGGGCTCTGAGGCCAAGGTCTCTAGCATACACTTTCCTGTTTTATGCTACTTTGCCATATTTGCTAGTAGATGCTTCATTGGTCGAGGAAATAGTGGAAACTTGAGCGTCCCTGATATTATTATTCTTCAACATGCTTTGCTTGGGGACAATACTTTTAGTATGGGTGTTGTCCTTGCTAAACGGCTAGCCCTGAATCGTACAAAAGGCCCCATATTTGGAGGTATCTATGTTGCACATCTTGCCAAATATTTTCAGATACCCATTAGGCACCATGAGGAGGATGAGATAAAATTGCCTCCTCACATCTTAGATTACAAGAGCATGGTAGCACAAAAGTTTATTGTTAACAACGAAGAGAAGATGCTCTTGTGTGGACTTAGATTCAATAAGAAACACTTTGAGTTTATTATTTTGCCTGCGCCTCTGTTGTTTGACTTGCTTGCAGATAATCGTCTTGTCACGCCGGAAGCCGTGAACAATCACCAAGCTCAAGCTTTTACTCCAGAACCTGAACCTGAGCCGGAACGTGAGCTGGAACCTTATCGTGCATCATCTGTCCAGTGGGATCCGGAGATGACCAGCCAGTGGTATCCTGATTACACCTCCCATTATACAGGGGAGAGTAGCGGCGGTCCTTGGTACTAGACCAACTTAGGCCAAAAGCCTAAACTTGGGGGAGTACGTATTTCTCACCGACTTTACATTCATGTTCACACACTAGTCGTCGGTGCTCATGCTCTTTCATTGTATTATCCATGCCAGTTTAAATTTCTTTTTCTAGTTTTCTTCTTGTGTGTTTGATAAACCTTGAGAAAAAACCAAGAAATTAGTTAGTTTAAATTCTATGCTTGTAGTAGAAATTAAAATGAAAACCCAAAAAGATTTCTAGTTCTTCTTCTTACTTGTTGGGAGCTTTCCCGTGTAAATAGTTTTCTTTTCTTTTCTTTCCTTTGTGGGTCGAGAAGACCATATTGAAAATGTTTAGTGGCTCTTATATGCATGATTGTTTATTTAATTTAGAGCCCATATTACTTGTCTTCTCTCTTGAGTTGAATGCTTGCAGATTCCACCCTAGTCCAATGCACGTGCACTCTTATTATTATACACATCGTTCGGTCGTGCAAGTGAAAGGCAATAATGACGATATATGATGGACTTATTGGGATGAGAAAAGCTGGTATGAACTCGACCTCTCTTGTTTTTGTAAATATGATGAGTTCATTGTTCCTAAGTCAGCTATTATGAAGTAAACATATTTTCAATGACATTTAGAGATTATAGTTACTTGTGCCATGCTTGATTTGCTATGAGTTATAATTGTTTACCTTGCGTGCCAACATGCTATTAGAATGATTATGATGTGATATGATGGGATGGTATCCTCCTTTGAGTGTATTAAGTGACTCGACTTGGCATATGTTCACGCATGTAGTTGAATCAAATCAACATAGCCTTCACGATATTTATGTTCATGGTGGATTATATCCTACTCATGCTTGTACTCGGTGTGAATTAATTTTAATGCATGTTTACGACTGTTGTCGCTCTCTCAGTTGGTCGCTTCCCAGTCTTTTATTAGCCTTCACCTGTACTAAGCGGGAATACTGCTTGTGCATCCAAACTTCTTAAACCCCAAAGTTGTTCCATATGAGTCCACTATACCTTCCTATATGCGGTATTTACCTGCCGTTCCAAGTAAATTTGTATGTGCCAAACTCCAAACCTTCAAATGAAATTCTTTTTTGTATGCTCGAGCAGCTCATGTTACAACTAGGGCTGCCTATATCTTCCATGCTAGGTGGGTTATTCTCAAGAGGAGTGGACTCCGCTCCTCATTCACGAGAAAGGGCCGGTAACGGGGATGCCCAGTCCCATGATCCAAAAAGATCAAAGCAAATCAAAATAATTAAACAAAACTCCCCTAGGGCTGTTGTATGTTGGAGGCACTCATTGTTTCGAGCACGCCATGGATTGATGCTTGTTGGTGGTTGGGGGAGTATAAACCTTTACCATTCTGTTTGGGAACTGCCTATAATGCATATAGTATGGAAGATACAGCCATCTCATAGTTGTTGCGTTGACAGCAAAAGTATGCAGCTCAAAATGTTATTCAATCTCTATTTTAAAATCGAGCTCTGGCACCTCTACAAATCCCTGCTTCCCTCTGCGAAGGGCCTATCTATTTACTTTTATGTTGAGTCATCATCCTTCTTATTAAAAGCACTCGCTGGAGAGCACACTGTCATTTGCATTCATTATTATCTGTTTATATTGGGTATGCCTTGACTGGATCTCTTTTACCATGAATTACAATGTTTAGTCAGTCCTTGATCTTTAAAGGTGCTCTGCATTTATGTTTTGCGGTCTCAGAAAGGGCTAGCGAGATACCATTTTGTTATATCATGTTATGATTATTTTGAGAAAGTGTTGTCATCCGAGTTTTATTATTATGGCTCGCTAGCTGATTCTGCTATTGATATGAGTAATTGTGAGACCTATGTGTTATTGTGAGTATGGTTAGTTCATAATATTTGCTGAAACTTGAATGCTGGCTTTTCATGTTACAACAAAAAGAGCAAACATAGTTTGTAAATTTTTTTCTTTATCACTTTCAGTTTATCAACTGAATTGCTTGAGGACAAGCAAAGGTTTAAGCTTGGGGGAGTTGATACGTCTCCAACGTATCTACTTTTCCAAAAACTTTTGCCCTTGTTTTGGACTCTAACTTGCATGATTTGAATGAAACTAACCTGGACTGACGCTGTTTTCAGCAAAACTACCATGATGTTGTTTTATGTGTAGAAAAGAAAAGTTCTTGGAATGTCCTGGAAATCCACGGAGGCACCTTTTGGAATTAATAAGAATTTTTGGCGAAAGAATTAATGCCAGGGGGCCCATAGCCTGTCCACGAGACAGGGGGTGCCCCCCTGTAGGGCGCGGCCTCCTATCTCGTGGGCCTCCTGGACCTCCACTAACCTCAAATGCAACTCCATGTATTCACGTTCGGGGATAAAAAATGAGGGAGAAAGTTTCATCGCGTTTTATGACACGGAGCCTCCGCCAAGCCCTAATCTCTCTCGGGAGTGCTGATCTGGAGTCCGTTCGGGGCTCCGGAGAGAGGGATTCGTCGCCGTCGTCATCATCAACCATCCTCCATCACCAATTTCATGATGCTCACCGCCGTGCGTGAGTAATTCCATCATAGGCTTGCCGGACGGTGATTGGTTGGATGAGATTTACCATGTAATCAAGTAAGTTTTGTTAGGGTTTGATCCCTAGTATCCGCTATGTTCTGAGATTGATGTTGCTATGACTTTGCTATGCTTAATGCTTGTCACTAGGGCCTGAGTGCCATGATTTCAGATCTGAACCTATTATGTTTTCGTGAATATATGTGTGTTCTTGATCCTATCTTGCAAGTCTATAGTCACCTATTATGTGTTATGATCCGACAACCCCGAAGTGAGAATAATCGGGAGACTTCTTGGTGATGACCATAGTTTGAGGAGTTCATGTATTCACTATGTGCTAATGCTTTGTTCCGGTTCTCTATTAAAAGGAGGCCTTAATATCCCTTAGTTTCCGCTAGGACCCCGCTGAACACGGGAGGGTAGGACAAAAGATGTCATACAAGTTCTTTTCCATAAGCACGTATGACTATTTACGGAATACATGCCTACATTACATTGATGAATTGGAGCTAGTTCTATATCACCCTATGTTATAGCTATTACATGAGGAATCGCATCCGGCATAATTATCTATCACTGATCCATTGCCTACGAGCTTTTCACATATTGTTCTTCGCTTATTTACTTTTCCGTTGCTACTGTTACATCTACTACAAAAACCCAAAAACATTTATCTTTAGTTTTGCTACCGTTACCTTTATTATCATACCACTTTTGCTACTAAACACTTTGCTGCAGATACTAAGTTATCCAGGTGTGGTTGAATTGACAACTCAAGTGCTAATACTCAAGAATATTCTTTGGCTCCCCTTGTGTCGAATCAATAAATTCGGGTTGAATACTCTACCCTTGATAGCTGTTGCGATCCCCTATACTTGTGGGTTATCAGATCGCCAAAGCCATTGTCGGGCACTGGTCTGGTAATGAGAAAATAGACTCAGAGTGGTCAGCAGATGGTTGTGCATATATACCAATAGAACTGACACAACCTTTTTACTGTGTTATTTTCCTTTTCTTTTTTGGATGGGGGTGGTGGTTGGGGGTGGTTTTAGTGGTTGTACCTGTGAGGATGCATGTAGGAGCCTTCCTTCTCATGCACCTTAAAAATGTCTTGAACAACCACTTGAATGAATCTGCATCCTCATCTCTTATCAGGGCAAAACCAAAGAATGTAGTCTGTAAGTGGTTGTTAGTTCCGACAAACACCCCAAGTAGCATATGGTACTTCTTGGTCTTATATGTTGTGTCAAACGTTACGCAGTCCCCAAAGTCCTGATACGCCCCTCGGCAACTTGCGTTCGCCCAGAATATGTTCTTAACTCTGTCAGACTCATCGAGTTGCATGTCACAGAAGAATTCCCAGTTTATAGCTTTCATCTCCCTAAAGAAGTTGACAGTCTTTAGGACATCGTCCACATCATCAATCCTTGAATTCTTTGCTTTCGTGCATATTAAAAGTTCATTGAAAATTACATGTTGAAATGGCGTCAGGTCATGCGTTGCTCATGATTTCTTTGCTTTCGTGCATAATAAATGTTTGTACTGACAGAGGAAAAAAGACGGAGGCGGTTTATGGGAGGAGAACAAGTTTGTACTTATAGGTTAATCAGGTCTTTGGCTTTCATTTCGAGGAAGTAGCTACCAGGGTCATCACCGCCCAGTATGCTCATGATTTGTGCGTGTACAACGCCTTTGAACTGCAGGTACTTGACGTACTCCAAGATTGTTTTGTCAAAGTTTTTGTGGGAGTGCAAGAAGACAAGCATTTCCGCGGTGAGCTGTAGCCTGTGGTTGTGTTCCCAGACTATCTCTTTTACGACAAATGTTTCATCCTTTTCCTTCTTCAGCCTCATTTTAGCCCCGCAGTTAGTTCTGGCTGTCGTCTTGTTATGCTGTCTATTTGCTTCAGACACCTTTGATTCATAAACTCCATGGCACGTGCAATAAAGGTAGGCTCTGGTCTTAAACTTGGGGCCTTCCCTGACAGCAAAACCCACGCGCTTCACATATATGTTGTAGAAGTTCTTTGTTTCTTCGAAAGTTTCAAACCTCATCTCTAGCCTTGGTAGAACATAAGCTTCAATGTCAGGTGGCTGCACGCAACAGTGACCAAACAAAAACTTAGTTATGAAAATGTTAGATGGGGTGGTCACAGCACCATGCTATGGACTGTGCTTGAATTTTTTTTCTATATGGATACTTACATGTGTATAGCTCTGCGCTGCCTCCGGTGTTTGTTGTTCTCCCTGGTTTATGGGCGCCGGTGGTGTCACCCTTGGCACATGCAGCAATGCATCTCTTGGAGGGAGCAACGTTGACGAAGAACTCCGTCTCTTGTTGTACGGCCGTCTCCCCTTAGATTCATTGTGAGGTTGCTCCTGCCTATATGGCTCATATCTTGTACTTTTGAACCTGCTAGAGTGGCCAAAATTTCTGTCTCTTTGCCCTTGTCTTCCCGTCGCAACCAATTTTGCAGCACGGATGATTGATGTTGACGGAGCGACTGGTGGAAGCCTTCTTGCAACCCATCCACGGCTTCCTGTCCTTGGTTTTTTGCATGCGCTGGGGAAGGAAAAAAATTGTTGTTGGTGATATTGTTGGCCTTGTTGCAACCCAGCAGCGGCAAAGCTTGCATTCCCAGATATTGGTGTTTGCTGTATAGAAGAACATGTCCGTGCTTCGGATGATTGCGGTGTATCTTCAAATCTGCCTGTATTGTTGAAATATCCAGGCGGTATTTCTGGTGTTACCCAACCAGGTGGTGCCCCATATCTGTTTGGCTCATCAAATGCTCGCTGGGTGCACCGCCTTGCATGCTTCTGCAAATGACATTCAACAGTTTTGGGATTAATCTGGTTTCATTTTCAGTCAAACTGATGAACGTTCATGTTCAACACGGATGTACTGATGTACTGTTTTTTAGCATTGTTTGTAAACTGGACATTGGACTCATGCATGACTTCTCTTTTGTTCTTCTATAACTTATGCAACTACACTAGAAGTACTCCTAGTTTATCTATCATTGAACTTACTGTGTAACTGTGGCACTCTCTTATCACTATCTACTTGGACTGATGCATATGTTTAAGTTTTTTTACTTGAACTGAAGATAGCATACTAGATGCACTGACAGTAACCTCGACATCCTAATCGTGCATCAATGCATCTACATTACAAGTACTGCTAGTTTATGTATCACTGAACTTACTGTGTAGCAATTTTTTTTTTCAATAACAGTTTTGTTACTCGTTCGAACTGATGCAACTACATGATTTGTACTCTTAGAAATAACAACATACAACTCTCAGTGGTAGCTGAAACTTGTCACTATCTACTTGGACTGATGCATATGTTTAAGTTTTTTTTACTTGAACTGAAGATAGCATATTAGATGCACTGACAGTAACCTCGACATCCTAATCGTGCATCAATGCATCTACATTACAAGTACTGCTAGTTTATGTATCACTGAACTTACTGTGTAGCAATTTTATATTTTTTTCAATAACAGTTTTGTTACTCGTTTGAACTGATGCAACTACATGACTTGTACTCTTAGAAATAACAACATACAACTCTCAATGGTAGCTGAACCTTGTCACTATCTACTTGGACTGACGCATACACTACAAAAAAATACACTTCCGTGATGATACGTGTTTGTCACAGTAGGTCGCGTTTTTTGTCATGCATGTACATCCATGACAAATTTATGACAGAATCAAGATAGTCATACCTGTGATGTCGTAGAAGTGTTCCATGACATTACCAAAATTATCATCACGGAAGTGTCCACTTCCATGACGATAAATCGCGCGTCATAGAAGTGCTTTCGTCAAGGGGGACCAACACGTGGCATCCACCGTAACGGAACACCGTTAAGCTATCGGGTCGGGTTTTGGATCCGATAACCCGTTAACAACCCCGACCAATGGGGATTTTCCACATGTAAAATCATCATTGGCTTGAGGAAACACGTGTCGGCTCATCGTTGGGACAGATGTCGTCCACTCATTGGATGGAAGGCGCCTATGATACGTCGATTCGTGGCACGGCCCAATAGAGGCCCATTCCTGTGAAAAGGCCGACCCAGTAAAAATTAGCAGGCCAGCCCATATAAGGCCTACTTGTGTCAGGTCGATTTAAGCCCACGGCCCATACGAGATGGGCCAATTCGGCCCGTCAACGGCCCGTTAAAGATTTGACACCATTGCAGCCCATCGTCAGTTCGAGCCCGTTAACAGCCTGCTATACATTTGGGCACAATATCGGCCCGATGAGATTTCGGCCTGTTAACGGCCCATTTAATGGATGGGCCAATTTTTAGGATGTACATCTTTCGGCCTTTTAGCGGCCCATTTAAATGTTGGGCTAGTTTCCAGCCCGGTGTGTCTTTCAGCCTGTTGACGGCCCATAAATCTGATGGGCCATTTGTTGCCGGACCTGAGTTTCGGCCTTTTAGCGGCCCATTTAAGTGTTGGGCCAATTTTCTGGCCCGATGTCACTTTCAGCCTGTCAACGACCCATAAATCAGTTGGGCCATTTGTAGTCGGACCTGAGTTTTGGCCTTTTAGCGACCCATTTAAGTGTTGGGCCAATTCCCGGCCCTGTGTGCCTTTCGGCCTGTTAACGGACCATAAATGAGTTGGGCCATTTGTAATCGGAACTTAGTTTGGCCTTTTAACAGCCCATGCCCTTCATGGTCCAATACCAGCCCGGTTTCTCTTTCGGCCTGCTAAAGGCCCACAACACAGTTGGGCCATTTACAATACAACCTGACTTTCGGCCTCTTAGCGGCCCATGGTCTTCATGGTCCAGTACAATCCCGCTGTCTCTTTCTGCCTGCTAAAGGCATACAGTATAGTTGGGCCATATGTAGCCTAAACTTAGTAACGGCATGTTAACGGCCCGTGAAATAAACTGGGGCCACCTGTTGCCTGCTTCGATGTCGGCCTGTTAACGACCCGGGGGGTAAGAGGGCCGACCATTAACTTTCAGCCCAGTAACGGACCATTAACTTAATGGGCCCACTAAAGTTCGTACATGTCTTTTGGCCAAATTAGATAATTTGAGCCCATTACGACGAGCAATTATGCACAGGACCAAAACCGATCACGCAAAGGTACGGAATACAGGGAATAATGTTGCACATCCAGCATATATTACAGGAAATTACATCCACTGGGAAATCAAAGATTGATGCCAGTGCAAATAAATGAGCAGAACCTAACCATCTACAATGTCACAATCTGCAACCTCAGCACAGATGACGCCCATAAGCATGTGGGCAAGTTCTTTCTGCTTTGCTACACTGTCTCTGAAAATATTGATCAGTTGTTGTGTCGCACGACTCTGCACCTATGATTCATCCACCATTTCCATCATTGCTTCAGCCATTAATTGGTTCACAAACATACATTTATTCCGTTGCATTCGAGACAGAGGATACTGAATACATTCAGATGGCGATTTTGGCAGGCTTGTATTATTGATAGTGGAGAGTGTCTCGACCATTGCATCATAACATAAATTAGGACGGGAACCAAACAGATTAATCATGAGTCATTGCCATATTACCTGGCCTAGATTTACTGGAAAGAAACAATAGGGTTGCCTTGCTGTATTCAGAGTTTGTCTTCTTATCTTCAGCAGCCTGCACAAAATTAACACACTAGCATTGCTATCATTGGCCAAGTCATATAACAGGAAAGCAACAATGACACAACGAACGTTTGGGCAACTAGCCTACACCAAATTAACACGATATGGCACAGCTATCATCAGCCAGGTAAGGTAGTACGAAAGCAACATTGACACAATGAATGAATGGGCAACCAGAGAAGCACTACAATTCAGTAATGTGCGTGATATGAGATAGTACATTCATGCAGCTCAGTATGCAAAACTACCAGGCAGTTTTCCTTACAAAAATCAACATTGGCGCCTTTAACATTTTGCTACAACTAATTTTAGATCAGATAAAGGTTAGATTCATGCCGATTAACAAAATACATGTTGATGTAAAAATATATTGATATACAACAGGTACTTACATCAGCATTGGAGCACAAAGAATTCCCGCAGGATATTTTCCTCGAATATGATCCCAATGGAGGAAGTCTTCTATCCTTTAACCTTATTTTATAAAAGAGAGATGGGTAAGAAACATGTAGAAAATATGATCAGAATGCTATAAAATTTCATGATGCGAGGATACGCACACGCTTCTTAGAATGGAGTTGACATTCTTTTGCTGGACTGGAGTGGACTAGTTCTTTGGCCACTGGAATCTGCTTATTATCAGTCGGAGTTGGGTTTCTCTGTGCTGGAGCAGTATCTATGAAAAATGGAGTTGGTTTATTATCTCCTGGCGTTTGGATCTTTTGCAAAGACCTAGTTTGTAACCCTTCAGATTCTAACATAGCTGTCTTCCCCTTGCATGCCTTATATAGAAGAATGGTAATTCAGTTATAAAACATGCTACAGCAGAGATGGAATAGGTACTGAAGAATAGAAAGGCATGACATATTGACATGTATTCCCTCCATCCGGAAATAAATGGACGGGTCTAGGCGTATTTCAGTTCTAGATACATCCAATTTAATCCATTTCTGCGACATTTAATCCGGACGGAGGGAGTATGATGTAAGAGCTAGGGATACGATAGGACAACACAGTAAAAAAACACTGAAAAACCCACTATAGAACCAAAGTATTCAAACCCACTGATATGAGATAGTACACTCATGCAGCTCAGGATGCAAAACTACCAGACAGTTTTCCTTACAAAAATCAACATTGTGGCCTTTAATCATACATTTTGCTACAACTAAATTTAGATCAGATAAAGGTTGGATTCACGCCGATTAACAAAATACATGCTGATGTAAAAATTATAGTGATATACAACAGGTACTGACATCTACATTGGAGCACGAGAATTCCTGCAAGAATCTTTCCTCATAAACGATACCATTGCAGAAATTCTTCTATCTGTTAAGCTTATTTTCTAAAAGAGAGATGGGTAAGAAACATGTAGAAAACATGATCAGCATGCTATAAAATTTCATGATGCAAGGATACGCACACGCTTCTTAGAGTTGAGTTGACATATTTTTGTTGGACTGGTCTTTGGCCACTGGAATTTGCTTATTATCAGTAGGAGTTGGGTTTCTCTGTGCTGGAGCAGTATCTATAAAAACTAGAGTTGGTTTATTATCTCCTGGCGTTTGGATCTTTTGCAAAGGCCTTGTTTGTAACCCTTCAGATTCTAACATAGTCGTCTTCCCCTTGCATGCCTTATATAGAAGAATGGTGCTTTAATTATAAAACATGCGACAGCAGAGAGATGGAATAGGTACTGAAGAATAGACAGACATGACATATTGACATGTATTCCCTCCATTCGGAAAAAATGGATGGGTCTAGGCGTATTTCAGTTCTAGATACATCCTTTTTATCCATTTCGGCAACATGTAATCCGGACGGAGGGAGTATGGTGTAAGAGCTAGGGATATGACAGGACAACACAGCAAAAAAAACTAGTTGAATGTAAAACTATATGCTAGCGGAATACGTATAGAAATAACTAAGGCAACATACACGTGTATGATTGGGAAAATAAGATGGCATTGCAATAGAGCACTAGAACAACACTTCAATGTAAAAAAACATGGTATGGCAGACAAATGAAGTACATACTGATAAATAACAATGCATAAGATATTCAGAAGCATGATGTCCAAATTAAGTAGATGGCATTGTGATAGAGTAGAATGACATTACTTGAATTTGAAAACATGTTATCATGAATGGAATAGGTACTGAAAAACAGGAAGGCATGACATGTTTACATGCATGATCAGCATGCTAAGCACATGGCATTGCAACAGAGTAGATACACTCCAGGACATTATATGCATGTTGTACCCATATCACAGGCCAAGTTAGAGCAAGAACCTTGTGGGGTGAAGAGGATTCATCATCTTTCTGCAAGTCTTCTGAAGAACTGCCTTTACATGTTCCATCATATTGGGTATCATTGACATCAAGTTTATTGGCCTTTACATTGCTCCGTGAGGTTCTTGTGGATATATCAGTGTGTGCAATTATATCTGACATGCATGGAAGACAACTAGTAGTTAGATTTATGTAAATGAGTGCCTGTAGGAGATGACATAAATAGTAGGACTGGGGTTAACTAGCAGCAACAGGTCTCATAAACTAAAGGGAGAACACAGATGAAAGCTACAGAATATGTATCGTTTGTACTCGAGATTAACTAGATGGCACACAAAAGTATTAAAGAACAACATAGGTAATACTAGAAGTGGTATAATACTATAATCACCAGCCTGTGGGATAGCATTGGGTCATGGATGATAACTATGGAACATCGTTACCTAAAGAACAAGTATCTTAGCTGAACTATGGAATAGCTTGAACTCCTGAACAAGACCCGTAAGAAATCAGCATGAATATACAGTGAAATGTGATGATCTATTTTCCGTGCTTAGATGAATAACAAAGCCATAAATGTTGCACACAAGTAAGATGAGCGTACAACCTATCTGGCTGTCATCCATAGGAGTGAACATCATGTGCTGACTTGTCGATGGCCCTGCAGTTGTTGTGGCTGTCCATGTCGGGCACGCGCACTCGATGCTGGGAACTGTTGAGTGGGGACTGTAGCTCCCTTCTGGTGTATGCTTCCCTTGTTGGAGCAGCTGCGGTGAGTCGGAAGACGGTGTGTCTGAAGATGCAGATAACACATAATGTTAAGAACGACATATCTCTTTGATCCGAAGAAATACACTAAGAGATCAACAGCAAGGTACGAGAGTGGTCACACATCTGTTGACTGAAGACTAAATTGGGGTCACACGATTTTATTTTATTTTGGTACTGTCCGATCTATGCCGGATAGCTTGATGGCCGTCTTGTACCTCCCGGCTGACACTGTTCGGAATCTTCCCCGAAGAGCCAGCGACCAACGACAGAGCAGCCTGCCTCCGCCGTCCGTGGCCCCGGCCAAAACCCCGCATCCCGCCCCACCGCACTGCCGTGGTTGCACCGCCCCCGGGCCAATCCACAAAGACTCCCCGTCATCCAGATCCGGCGGCGGCAGTACCTTCAACCCATGCAACTCTAAAAGATAGCCATCTAAGCGCTGCTTCCGCGGAGAACTTGCGGCCCCGCACCCTTACGTTAGACACCAGCCAACTGGCATCCTAGGAGCTCCGCCTCGAGGGGTGCTGCTTCCCATTGGGAATCGATTGGCCCAGAATAAAAATTCAGACAACTGACGCCTAAATAAAGTGATTTCAGATGAGGGTGCGACCTATCTGGCGGCATGGTGAAGTAGGCAGGTCTAGCTGTCGAGTCGGTGAGGCCGGCGCGGTTGCGGTGGCGACCGGCGGCAGGGAAAGAGAGATGTCGCCACGGTCGACGGCTACACGGAAGCAGCGCCAGGACTCTGGACGGATCCGAAGTTGGAGCTACTCCGGCGCCGTGAACAACAGCGGGGGTGAATCGGCTCCGGTACGGTTCACGCGGCCGTCGTCGAGGCAGCACCAGCAGCACGGAGTAAGAGGCACACGACCCAGTGCACGACGGCAATTGGACAATGTCTTCGGTATTAGGGAGGAGGGCGGCTGTGAAATTGGTGCGGTGGGGGCGCCATGGAGGTGGGGCTAAGGTTTCGCGGCTCCGGAAAAGGGAGCTTCCCGAGGAGAAGGTGATTTGGCGCCCACGAGGTATGAATGGGGGCGGGTGGGGGGAATTGGGAGGGGAGTGGAACCATGTCTTATGGATGCATTTGTCTAAAATGTGAGGGGGAGTCACAGTTCTACCCTTGCCTATAGGCTTCTTGGCTTGGGTCTGTGTACTGAGGGTCGGGGATAGTAGAGTAACTTTGCTTCTCCCAAATAGTGGGCGGGAGCGATTTCGGGCGAGGAGGGAGTGTTTTGAACTATAGTGGGCACGAGCGATTTCGGGCGAGGAGAGCGTGTTTTGAAATAGTGGGCGCAAGCTATTTCGGGTGAGGAGAGCGTGTTTTGCCGACCATGGTTTATGAATTATGCGACACATGTCATTTCGGCCGAGCAGAAGGTGCGATTGGATGAAGTTACGAACCTACCCTCGATGTACAACGGGCCAATTGATGCGTGTCCCACATAGGACGATAATTTCGTGTCTCCCATTTATTTGCTCGGGCGAATTCCACCGAGCAGAGAGGATGTTTAACGGTTCGTTCAAATTTTGGGAGAACGAGCATCCACGTCTACCTTACCAAGTCGATTAGAATCAAATTTTGAAATATTAGCTTGCCACTTATTTTTTAGATGGAGAGATGATGCTCGGGAGTAATGTGTTTTTACATGCTCGTTGCTACCGATTTACTATATGACAAATAGTTGACCCACTCAAAAACGTGAATCAAACCCAAAATGAAATATCTCGATTCAATGAACTAGCTCGTTCAGTAGGTCAAAATGGTGAACTAAATCCAAAATTGAACACCTCAATCTAGTAGCATGTTGTACAGTATTATAGTACTCCATGAACATGTTGAAAGTCAAATTAATGAACTTGTTTGATATACGCATATATCTGTTCATGTGTGGATTGCAGACAACATGTTCTCCAATTTAAATATTTGAATGCAAGTTTATATCGAAACATGGTTTATATCAGTCTTTGATGCATAAAATGCGACCTCCCCCTCTCCCGGACTCATATTCTCTCTCTCTCTCTCACTCTCTCGCCGACAATCTTCAATTCTGTCGCACGCATCCGACACAAAAACCTTGTTGGTCCCTCTCCCTTTCTCTCTCTCTCTCTCTCTCTCTCTGTGTGTGTGTGTGTGTGTGTGTGTGTGTGTGTGGGGAGGGTCTTTCTAGTTCGCATTCATATATACACCATCTATAGGTCTCTCTCGCACACTATGTATGATACTCTAGCTAGTCCAAGCTAGATATCTTGGGTGCACTCATCGTACGCACACAAATTCCTTGGCTCTTTGCCCGTAACTCTCTCACGCACCACTATGTCATCTCAGAGCTCTTCCCCCTCTCTCAAACTCTCCATCCACCTGGGTCACACATACACATGCATATCTCACTCGCACTCGATAGGCCCATCTGAAATTCTATCTCTCTCCATCATTCTCTATCCATCTCACATGCACACACACACACAATATCATGCCCAGCTAGCCAAGTATGATGGTCTCTCACTCAATTGTAGGCACACGCAGTCCCACCTATATGTATATGACTAGCTAATCTTAGTCTCCATCACAAACATGTGCATGGTCTATCTCGATTTCTCTCGGGGCATCTTTCTATCGCGCACGCACTCCCTCGATCTCCCACCCATATAGTCCCCTCACGATCTCGAGGGGATCTCTCTATCACAAACACACCCTCTCTCCCTCCCCATGCGTCCATGCCATCCATGTGTCCCTCCCGACCGTTTTTCCTTGTTGGCCAGACCTCTATTGGACATGTGCTACAGGGGTGTCTCTCTCCGTTGCAAACAATCACACACTAGCTATCTTCATGTATCTCCTCGCCTCGCTTTTCCATCTCGGAGATGCATGCGTGATATGTTCGCATAAGAAACGAAAAAACACACTCTCTCTCTAATTTATCGTTTGTTGTCACTTTCTCTTTCACACACATACTCTTTTTGCACACTTACTCATTCTCCTTCACATGCACTTGATATGTCTCGACTGAGGCACTCACCTCCGTCCATAGCACATAGATTTATTCAAAAGTCAAACATCACAAAGTTTGACCATGTACGTTGAGAAAAAGAATTACATCTAGTACGGCAAACATATACCATTAGATTCACCATGAGATGTAGTTTCGTATGATGTATCTTTGGTATTGTAGATATAAATAACATTTGCGTAAACCTGATCAAAGTTTCCAAAGTTTGACTTCTAAAAAATTTACATGCACTGCATTATTGAGCGGATGGAATATCTCTTTCCCCCTCTCAGCTATTTGATGCACCACTCAGCCTTATCGGGGCTCCTCAATCTATCTCAAACTTTATTGGTCAGTTTGGTTCGTGACCTGACCCTCATGCCTTGATGGCCGGTACTGCCTGGTGTGGACGTCAGATGTAAAATATTTCTGCCTGGCCAAGCTTGTGTGTTGCTGAAGCGTTTGGTTCATGCCTGGGCCAGGCAAAGCATCAACGTCCCATCAATCAATCCATGCATCAATTATTTAATGCTAATATCCATCCATGTTGTTGTTAGCCTCGTGGCCGCACGACCAGGCACGGCCAGGCGTTCGAAATCGGTCGCTTGGGCCAGGCTACTTGCAGTGTCTGGAGTTCAGCCAGGCTAATTAAAGTGCAAGGGAACCCAGCCCAGGCGGGCTTTCTTTTTCACAGGGTAACAACCAAACAAGCGTGCATGAAATCCAGCCACAACCCCAGGCCACGCAAAAGATGCTCACAGCGCAAGCCAAACTGACCTTATATCTCCCTGGTTCACACATACACATGTCTCGCTCGCGCTATACATATAGACCCATCCAACACTCTCCGCCCTTGTTCTCTCTCCATGTGACACGCACCCCCCTAAGTACCATAATCCCTCACTCCATCATAGGCTCTGTTTGGATCCATGGGTTAGAGTTAGTTTGGGTTAGCTTGGAGTCAACTAACCCAAAAAGATCCAAACAGGAGGGTTAGTTTAGGTTAGATGCATCTAACCCATCCAACAAAATAACCCATCCAAGAGGTGCTTATTTGGGTTAGTTCTTCTCGGGACCACTAATAAACACTTTTTTCTCTCGCTCTTCCCGCAGCAGATCCCTCCCCACTTCCTTGAAGCTTCTCGTCCACTCCCTCCCTCCCTCTCGCACCGCCCGTGAAGGTGCCTCGCCGTATACGCGCTCCATCTAACCCTTCCATCCAAACACCTCTTTAGTTAGAGTTAGTTCAGGGTTAGTTCAGGGTTAGAATCTAACTCAAACCTCTAACTAAGTTAGAGTATCCAAACAAATCCATAGGCGCAAGCACTCCCCCCCTCCTAAGTATGATTATCTCTTACTAGCCATCAAGAACACGCGTATTGTCTCCTTCCATCCATACGTCTATCTCGATATCTCTCGGGGCATCTTCTATCGCACACACCTTGTCACTTGATCTCCCACCCATGTAGTCCCATCACGATCTCCAGGGGATCTCTCTGTGACAAACATACACTCTCTCCTCCCCATGTCTGCATTTTCTCCGTACGTCTCTCTCGACCTCTCTCCCTTGTTTGTCAGACCCCTCTTGGCCACGTGCTAGGGGTCTTCCTCTCTCGGTTCCAAACAACCACACACTATCTCCTCACCTTGCCTCCGTTGTCGAAGATGCATGTGTGATATGTTTGCATAAGACACACACGCTTTTTCTCCACTTTTATCGTGTGTTGTCCATGTCTCTTTCACACACGCACACACACTTTTTTCACACACTCTCTCTCTCTCTATCTCTATCTCTCTATCTCCCTCTCTCTCTCTCTCTCTCTCGTTAGGGACTCTGTCATGTCCATAAGCAAATGGATGTTTTGAAAAGTCAAACCTCAGAAAAGTTTGACCAGGTATATGTGGAGAAAAACATTTACATCTGGAACAATCATTAGATTCATCACAACATTTACTTACTCCATACTATCATTTATCTTTGGTATTGCATATATAACTAATTTCTTTATAAACTTGGTCAAAGTTTCAAAAGTTTGACTTAAAAAAATGTTGTAACTGCATTATCGAATGGAGGGAGTAGCTCTTTCTCTCTCTCTGCTATCTCTCACGGGCCTCCCCTCTCACTCGAACTCTCTATACCGACGGATTATACGCTCACTGTATCAGCGTATAGCTCCGTATATTGTTTAGTTGACCGGTCAACCAATCCACATGCTGCATTGTTAGCTCGTGTCCTGTATCTTGGTGTGCTGGCCCATGTGGCAGTGGATGAAAATAAGTAAACTAGAGGCCCATCTGACACGCGGTGAAGGAAACAAAGATGAAACCACTCGGGGTAGCACCCCGCACGCTAGTAAATTGAGGGCGCATTGAGCACAAACTTCTTGCGCGCGAAGGACGCACTCGCGCACAATTCACCACTGCGCGGCGGCATGCACAGAAGGACGCACTCGCGCACACCCAGCACACAACACACACCAGCACACGTGTACACCGGCGTCGCCGCCGGTTGAGATGGACGGCAAGCCAGCCAACAAGTGGAGGCCGCTCGAGCCAAAACCGCATCCGGCGAGCCTGCACTTCATCAGCAGCCTCCTCGACGACATGCTGCTCGTCATCATCGGCCTCCTCCCCACCAAATCTGCCATGCGGACCGCCCTGCTCTCCCGACGGTGGTGCCCCCTCTGGCACTGTGTCCCCCTCAACCTCACCGTCGACAGCTGCCACTGCGACGGGGATTGCAAACGCATGGCCGCAGTCCCCAAGATCCTTTCATCGCACCCTGGGCCAGCCAGACACCTTGACATCCGCATGTTCAGTACCAACTGCAAGGTCCAACCCAAGTTCGACGAGTGGTTCTTATCCCCCGCCCTAGATCAGCTCGAGGAGCTCAGCTTTGAAGCTGGACGATGTCGCTCTCTGCCGCCGTACGCGCTCTGCCTCACGCCAACGCTGCGCCGCGCTAGCTTCAGCTCCTGCTATCTTCCCCAGATTAATGCCGCGCCCACCCTTCTTCTCCCTCAACTCAAGCAGCTCGACCTCTTCGACGTTGTCATCTCGAAGAAGGCTATGGAGCACCTGCTCCTCAGCTGTACTGCGCTCGAGTACCTTCGTCTTGAGCAGATCCACGGGTTCATTAGCCTCCACATCGCCTCGATGAATCTCTAATGGATTTATGTGTCTTGCTGGCCCCGCAACAAGACATCAATTGGGAAGAGATCACTCCAGCTGTTCCACGTTATGGTCGTTGAGAATGCGCCTTTCCTTGAGAGATTGCTTGTATCGGATCTAGAGGGTCCAACCAAAATCAGGGTCATTGACGCGCCGAAATTGACAGCGTTGGTGTACTCGTCTGCCAAATTCTCCGAACTCTTTATTGGATCCGTAATCGTTCAGGTACATCACTCATCTTCTTCTCCGTCTTCTTGAAATTCACATTTTTAAATTTCATCTTGATGTATTTACGACCGTCTTCCAGAAAATGATTCCCACAAGCTTGACCCAGTCCATGCGCACAATCAAGATCTTAGCACTAAAATCTATCGGCCCCAATCTGGATCAAGTTGTTGGATTCCTTACATGCTTTCCATGCACGGAGAAGCTACTCATTGAGGTGAAACTTCTTTCCTATTAGTAAACGGTAATCACAATGTAGCTCAATTTTTTCGTAATTTTCCCAAATTACGATGACAAGTGTAGTGTTGAAAACTACATCTACGCACTACACCGAAAGAAATGTTTTTAGTATTTTTTTCTCACGTGATCACCTGCATCATTTTTATGCTATACTACTATAGTAGCCTAGGCTAGTCATAATGGAAAGTAACTTAGACTACTCCAGTAACTCTATGGTTACCCTAAGGGCAAGTACTACCTCCATCCTGGTTTACTCTTCCAATTTTGTAGTATCAAAATTTGACCATAAATTTAACTGACAAAATGTTATGCATGTTGCGAAGAACTATATTGTTGGATTCGTATTTGAACATAATTTCAAATGGTGTAATTTTTAGTGACATGCATTGGCATTTTCTTAGGTAAATCTATGGTCAAAATTTTATACTAAATACGAGGTAGTATTCCCTCCGTCCCAAAATTCTTGTCTTACATTTGATTAGATACAGATGTATCTAACACTAAAATGTAACTAGATAGATCCGTATTTAGACAAATTTAAGACAAGAATTTTGGGACGGAGGGAGTACAAAAGTGGGCTATGTAGGCCAAAACACGTGCCAAATTCACTTGTGATGCATTTGGCATCGATGCCCCTCCATTGCTCACCTGGTGCCCCAATCTGGATCACCTACTTTGCTCCGGTGCCAAATTAAACTCACGCAATGAAAAAACACTACGTGGGAGAGAGAGAGAGGACCGAGGCAATAAAAAACACTTGTTTGGGAGAGTGAGAGGTTGGTGTAGTTGGTTTGATTGATTTGTTTATACATGTGGGTCTGTGTGCACAGCGGTGCCAACTCTCTCACATCACGAGAGCGGTGCCAAAATCTTTTGATTTGACATCAATGTGTATTATGTGGCATACTTTTGTGAAATATGGCATCGGCCACATAGTGGAAGGCAGCAAATGCCCAAGCTCTTCACGTGCTCCTAGTTAAATGAGAGGAAACAGAAAGAGAGAGAGAGAGAGGGAGAGAGTGAAAAAATATCACTAGCCAGCCAACCCTATCGTATGAGCGAATGATATTGGTACCTCTTGATGACACGGCAATCTTATGCAGCCAGCTGCTCTAATATGTTCTCTTCTTTTGCAGATAAAAAAAGACCCTAAAGTGAAAAATGTGCTGCACTATAACAATCTCATCGAATGCCTTGATCTCCATCTTACAAAAATTGATTTGATCGACTACTGAGGCAGCACATCTGAGATTAAATTGGCTAGATTCTTTGTTCTGGAGGCAAGTGTGCTCAAGGTAATGAGGTTTGGCGTTCTCTGGTGCAACAATGAATGGCGTGCTGATCACCGCAAGCGTCTAAGCCTAAATGACGAAGTCTCCGCAGAAGCTGAATTTGTTTTTGAAACATCAAGTGGCCAGAGACTCGAAAACTTATTTGCCCATTAATGACTTGTCAGGGTAGTGGATTTTAGTTTGTACGATAACGCTGCATCCACCTAAAGTAATGAAAGTTCTTACGTAAACTTCCTAGTAATTCTCTCTTCCTAGGTGCAGCATTACTCCTAACATTTGTAATATTAGTTTGAAACTTGTAATATTGTCGTGTCCTATTCCTGGGTTTTCAAAATCCTGCGAATCAAACAGGTCCTGAGTTGGTGATGATGTTGTGCCTCCCATATTTCACCAATAGCCGTCGGATCTAGATCTGACGCATACAAACCAAGCTTCTCCATTTTTGCAAAAAGATGCCCGCACTTGTTCCCTATTTACAAACAACTCATTATCTCTCACAATCAGCCTTATCTCCTCCCCACCACATCTAGAATACCGTGGAAAAATCTGGCGTGATGGCCGCTGGCGGAGCCGTCCACCCCCAATCTTGGTGTTCCGTGCAATGCACGGGCATCTACGCACGGGAAATTATGTCGAACAGGGCTAGTTGTAAGCAGGCTAGCTCTACAGCCATGATGATAGTGACTGCAGACGGTGAGGCTGACTATGGTATGCCGAACACGGCGCCTATACTCAGGTGTCATCTCCGGTGCAGGGTCTTGTCACTTCACTGTGAGGAGCAGCACGTAATAATTTGACCAACGGGTAGTACAGTGCTAGTACTCCTAGGAGTACTACATTGGTAGTACTACTACTAGTACTAGTAGCACCACCGTCTGGATTTAGGAGTACTACCACGTCCATCTGGATTTTAGTATTTGACTAGCAATATCTAGTAATGCATGTCACAAAAAATGTACTACTCCCTCTGTAAATAAATACATGGTGTTTTATTCCTATCGGTGAGAGAACTTAATGTTTTTTTGCTAACTAGAGTTTTAATAGGATTACATGCAATGAACTAAACACTGCATGTCATGTTTGGTAGTCTCAAGTCGTTGAAAGCATGCACGGCCCACATCTCTCATTGGTTGATATGTCACGAAATAAGAAACAAGGAGGGAGTTAATGCACCATGCCTAAGTGTTTTGGGATTATTTGGTTTTCGTAATGTGACTTACACAACATTTTTGTTTACATGCATTAACATTTTATTAGTTAAATCAAAGGTCAAAATTTGGCGCAAAATGCAAAGGGCACCAATAAACTAGTAAACATCAAACTTCTCTCGTTTGGCCCCAACTAGAGGTCCGGTGAGATGACTATACTGCACCGTCATGGAGGAGGGCGCAACTTCATTGACTTATGGCAACTGCCTTTGGGTGAATGACACGTGGGCCCAGGGGGTAGCCGGCCCACCTATCATACAGCCAAAGGAAGGTGCAGTAGAGGGCCGAGGAGTAGTACGAAATCCTACGCACCTACGCATGCTAACCAAGGGCAAGAGTGATCACTCGAATCGCAAGATCAGTTGACTACTACCTCCGTCCTGGATTATTAGTCTCCTTTGTAATTTGTGCTAAATTTTGACCAAAGATTTAACTAACAAAATGTTGATGCATGTCAACAAAAATTATATTTTTGGATTCGTATTTGAACATAGTTTTCAGTGATATAATTTTTAGTAACATGCGTAAACATTTTGTTAGTTAAATATATGGTCAAAATTTGACAAGGATTACAATGGGGACCAATAAACCAGGACGGAGGTAGTAGAAGCTAAGCTATACCCATGGAGGCGATGAGCGCGAGCATCAGCCGGCTGTGCTAGATGGTCCACGACGCCAACCTGCGGCCCGGCAACGAGGAACCTCTCCAGGTAGTATTGCTTGAGGCCGCCAGGGCGAGGGGTCGCTTGGAAGACAGCTTCGTCTCCTTGTTCGACGAGGTCCTTGTCGGTTTCCTCGACAAGTTCACCGTCGTCAAGAAGCTCACGGACGACTTTGACGTAAGCCTCCAGCCAATGCGCCCAGGCTCTGCGATGCCCACCATCCTCAATGGCCACTATGGTGACAACCTCTTCGACGCACTGGTGGCCTTGCGACTACCCGCCGCCGTGTCGGAGAATGTCCACCTCGAGGTCGCGCTCGCCGCGCAGCGCCTGGCGCAGCAAGACACCATCGACATAGTCACCCACGTCTACGCGCATGCAAGAGGAGGACGATAGGACGCTGGCCTTCTTGGACCACAGGGCAACCTTGGACGGCACTGTTCAGAAGCACGTTGAGCTCGCCGCCAACGCCGCTTCTCCTCACATGTCGGTTGGTGACCCGACGCACTAGGGCGTGAGGATGTCGTTGATGGATCCGTATATATTTTTATCTTTCTGTCAAATCCATGTAGTAGTATATGATACTACAGTAATTATCTTACCTTTCGCATCAACTTCATAATTTTCGTACGTACTCCATGCATGAACGGCGCCAGAACAAAACTTCTCATTACTCTAGGCAAAATCGTTATTTTCTATCTATCGATCGCGCCATGGAGCAGAACCAAATTTTACAAGTTACGAGTTCAAAAGGAAAATCCTGCCGTGTTCGCGTCGCACCCCCACATGGTTGGTCTGGCACGCCGCTCAAGCGGGAATGCATGCGGTGTTGCTGAAGGTGCAACTATCATAGGTGGTTTTGGTAATTCATAACAACATATAGCTCATTGAGCTAATGCTATTCCAAGACTATTATTTCAGGAAAGCTCAATGAATGGCATGGCATGGATGATGAAAGTGGATCCCTCAAAATACTAAGGATAAAGGATTGGCTCAAGCTCAAAAGCTCAAGACTCTTCATTTTATATTTTAGTGATCCAAGATCACATTGAGTCTATAGGAAAAGCCAATACTATCAAGGAGGGATAAGGTGTTGCTTAATGAGCCTCTTGCTTCATGTGCTTAGTGATATGCTCCAAATACCCTCAACTACTTTCTCACATCCACATATGACCTAAACCCAAAGTCAAAATTGGTCCCACCGATTCTTTCTATCCGGCGCCACCGAGTTCAAATGTCATAGCCACTGCCACAAACCCTAGGCAAATCGGTCTTACCGAAAGGGATCTCGGTCTCACCGAGATGGGATTGTAATCTCTCTGTTTCCCTTCGTAACATTTCGGTCAAACCGAAGTGAGCGATCGGTCCCACCGAGATTGCAATGTAAACTCCTTGTTTCCATTTCGTAACATTTCGGTCTCACCGAAATGAGCGAATCGGTCCCACCGAGTTTACCTGACCAACTCTCTGGAAAGCTTATTACCAAAATCGGTCTCACCGAGTTTGTGTATTCGGTCTTACCGAGATTATGTTATGCCCTAACCCTAACCATATCGGTCCTACCGAGTTGCATGTTAGTCCCACCGAAAATCCTAACGGTCACTAGGTTTACTAAATCGGTCTGATCGAGTTTGTTGATTCGGTCCCACCGAGTTTGGTAAATTGTGTGTAACGGTTAGATTTTCTGTGGAGGCTATATATACCCCTCCACCTCCTCTTCATTCATGAAGAGAGCCATCAGAACAAACCTACACTTCCAACATACCATTTCTGAGAGAGAACCACCTACTCATGTGTTGAGGCCAAGATATTCCATTCCTACCATATGAATCTTGATCTCTGGCCTTCCCCAAGTTGCTTTCCACTCAAATCTTCTTTCCACCAGATCCAAATCCTATGAGAGAGAGTTCAGTGTTGGGGAGACTATCATTTGAAGCACAAGAGCAAGGAGTTCATTATCAACGCACCATTTGTTACTTCTTGGAGAGTGGTGTCTCCTAGATTGGCTAGGTGTCACTTGGGAGCCTCCGACAAGATTGTGAAGTTGAACCAAGGAGTTTGTAAGGGCAAGGAGATCGCCTACTTCGTGAAGATCTACCGCTAGTGAGGCAAGTCCTTCGTGCGCGACGTCCATGGTGGGATAGACAAGGTTTCTTCTTCATGGACCCTTCGTGGGTGGAACCCTCCGTGGACTCGCGCAACCGTTACCCTTCGTGGGTTGAAGTCTCCATCAACGTGGATGTACAATAGCACCACCTATCGGAACCACGACAAAAACATCCGTGTCTCCAACTGCGTTTGAATCCTCCAAACCCTTCCCTTTACTTTCTTGCAAGTTGCATGCTTTAATTTCCGCTGCTCATATACTCTTTGCATGCTTGCTTGAATTGTGTGATGATTGCTTAACTTATCCAAAGATAGCTAAAATCTGCCAAACTCTAAAATTGGGAAAAGGTTAAGTTTTTAATTGGTCAAGTAGTCTAATCACCCCCCCTCTAGACATACTTCAAGGTCCTACAGTTGCATTTTCACTTACAAGTGGGACCATTGTTGAGCAAACTGACTATCGGCAAACCACCACCCCGCCCACCGCGCGATGGCTGAGAAGACAGGAGGGAGAAGAGATGGATGTAGCACGGACTCCAAGAAAATTGGTGTTGGATGGGACTCGTGTGGGTGGCGTGTGCCGTACTGCTAGACGTGATTGCTAGTTATGGCCCGTGCCACCCCACTATTCGAGCCTATATCGAGGTACGTAGAACAAATTTCCTACAGTCCGTGCTCAGCACTCCTCTATCTCTCTTCTCAGCCAGCCAGCGGACGCGCGGAGCCCATCGTTTGTTTGCTCACATGCGGTCCCACATGTCAGTGAAAATGCAAGCGGACCCACTGAACCTGCACATCTTTCACCTCGACGTGCTGATGATGAAAAACAAATCCAAGATAGATCTTCAGTGGCCGCTTTTGAAGTTACTCAAGAGTAGTAAGATTCTATTTACAGTTTAACCCAAGATGCACATCTCGTGGCTTCAACTACCACTCTATTTTCTTTCATGACACGACCTAGATGCTGGATGTCCCACGTGTCGGCAAAAGGAGGAAGAACCCGACCAAATCTTCGGTTGAGCTCTCGGATTAGACTAGTTGTGCTAACTTAAAAATTTTATTGTGTACTCCCTCCGTTCCAAAATACTTGACTTCCATTTGTCCAAAAATGGATGTACCTATATACTAAAACATGTCTAGATACATATATACTTTGACAAATAGAAGGCATGTATTGTGCAACGGAGGGAGTAGAATGGATGCAAGTTTTTGTATTGGGAAGAAGAGTACATCCATATATTGATAGAGTGCAATTTAGTAGATGTTCTATCACTTTTAGCTAGCACAGAGGCTATAGATGAGATTAGTGCACTTGTTGATACTCCTACTTGGTATGCGTGTTGCTTCTTAGACTCAGAGAAAAACGGACCAGAGGGAGTACTAGAATAGAGGCTAGACATGAGACTAGATGCGAGGAAGCAACGTCTACTTCTTTACACTCGAAGAAGAAAGAAGCACGCAAGATCAAGCCTCCGCAGATCAACAATGAATGCATCGAGAAGGCACTAATCCAACTTACAGGAGGAGTAAAATGTATTCTTGTGGTTCTTGTTTTCTTTGATCTTGCTTTTCTAGTCAAAATTATCGTTGGAGTTCGTGGAAAACAGAGGTCCGTTTGGGGTCGTACGTTGCAGTTGGCCTTACAAGTGGGACCGCAGTTAAGGAAACCGACTATCGGCAAACCCCCACCTCGCCCACCGCGCGATGGCTGAGTTAGAGAAATGATGAGGTTGAAGAGATTGCTCTAGCACGGACTCCAAGAAATATGGTGTCAGATGGAAATCGTGCTGGTGGCGTGTGCCGTACTCATGGACGTGAATGCTTGTTCTGGCCCATGCCACCCTAATACTCCTACTACTTATATAGTACTACTAGTATCGAGGATTCGAGGTGCTGGTTACGTAGTACAGTATGGCTACAGTAAAAACACCCGCACAACGCGCGAAGCATGTGAAGCTAGTACAAATAGTGTACTACTATTGTTAATTGGCCTCATTAGATAACCTGTTGCAGTGCACGTACAATTATGTATTCGGAAAATATTTTTTTGCCTCGTCGCACCACTCACTCACAGAAGCAACTCGAAAGCCATTCATAAATTTAGTAAGTTTATCACAGGCATATCATTTTATTACATACAACAGGTCATCAACCCACATCGACAATGAGGATACATTATAAATACTAAAGTTTTCACCACACAAAAAATAACAAGCAATGAAATGAACTTCAACTCAACCATTCCTCGGCGTTGGAAACGCTTGCTTTGAACCACAAGTGATTCTCTGGGACGTGCCATCCATTGTCGATCTGGAGACCAACGCGGGACTGATCATCCAGGCTGAAGTGGCCTACTGTATTAGTACCAGGGTAGGGAACCACCCAAATATCTGAGCTATAGACACAGTTCCTTCTCATAAATGGTAGTAACATTGTGTCAACAGCAGTTGGATCGCCTTTCACCGTCATTGGATAGTTTTGTCCAAGGAAGAGCAAGTTTTCTCCAAGACTATCAATTCTGTACCAGGGAGAAGGAGTTGGCGCTAGCACACTAGTATCCATCCCGAATACCATGCAACGGGTGTTGGAATAGGTCCGGAGAGTGCGACCATGGGAGACTACACCTGCTTACTTAGTAGTAACATCATCAGTGGGCTGTATACACACGAGAAGAGGTGATCCATCGGAATTAGTTGCCAGGCGCCAAATAGTATATGGACGCTGCTCGTCCTCATGCTCGTGATCATCACCATCATCATCTCCCCCTTGGTTATAAAAATCTTCAAGTATAGGTGGTGGAATGTTTACAGGACCTTGGAAACACAAGAAGAAGGTTAATTAGTAAGGCTGGCCATAGTGTGGGTAACATAAGTAGTATCATGCACTTGGGACTCGCAAACATGCTTATGTGGTAGGCAATTAAGGAAGAGAGAGATGGTTATAGTAACATAGGTAGATACCGTAACATAATAAATGTGATGCTACTATGTGTCATGCATGGCAATAAATGAGACCACCTATGATACTAATCTAAGATACTATGCACTATAGAGGTAGTACATAAACTAGTAACATATGCATGTTACTAGTGTAAGTAACTCCCCACTATGATCAGCCTAAAGGGAAACCTGCTAACCCGCATGCATGTGGATGAAACAATTATAATTATGGTGGAAGACAAACATACCGAAACAACGAGGATGCCATGCAAAAACAGTGCCACGAGTGGTGGCAGCAAACACAAGGCCCTCATATTGAATTGCATCACAGTACTCATCCGTGTACAGAAACTGATTTTTGAGCAATATCCATCCAGTCAAACCACTGAGGACGGCAACAACCTTGTCGAAGATAGCAACAACTTCATAGTTGTTGTAATTCCAAGAGCGGTTGGGGACTCGAGAAATTGCTATCTTCCGTAGAAGACAGTCACCATGATTCTTTTTGAACATGCGTACAATACCGGTGTGCTCAACCTCTGGGCAGTCTGCTGAGATTTTTGGAAGTGGAACCCGGTCACGAGTGTACACATTCACAAGTTCCCACTCGCAGTTGGACCCAATGTAAACAACCCAATCTCCATTTGTGCCTGCCCAAGCCTTGCCCTCAAGCGATGGCATCTTAACAGCATACATATCATTATCAAGCGGCATCAACTTGCACAGGGCGAGGCCTCCATCGTGACGGTGCCAGTCATCAAGGTCACAGCGAAGAAGATAGGGGAGATCAAACCGCTCCTTGTCTCTTGGGTTCCGTGTAATGATGTTATTAGTTGAGCCAAGAATGGGCTTGAACGAACCTGCCATGCTAGCTGAGGTGATGACGTCGCACCGATCAATGAGTTCCTCCACCACGTCATCTTTCAGATCGGGGCAAGAATAACGGGGTCGTTTCCGTCCTGTTCCCTCCATGGAGAAGACGATCAAAGAATGGCAGAAGAAAGCATGAAGGGCTAAAGGAAAATGGAGGAGGGAGAGGAAGAGCGTGCGACAGCAGTTCCAAATCGAGAGGGAAAGGCGAAGAGTCGGTGGACGGTTGGCAGTTTGCCACGGTTCACGAAGGGGCGCCCCGGCCTACACGTCGGTTCGGAAATACTCCTACTACTCGCCGTCGTCTCACTGATATGTGGAACGGGACCACATGTCAACGAAACATGGTGTGTAATTTCTCGTGCAAAATGTGATCTGGCCGCGTTGGCCCAAGGTGCCGCATTAGTTATCGACCTTTATTTTTTTAATGGCGTGTCGTTTAGTTTTTTTTTGAAAAGCAGTAGGAGAGGCTCCTACTGTTTGTATATATTACTTCCCTTTTTGTAACTGGTTACAATGTTACATAGGAGAATACATTGGTGGTGTTTCATCATCCTCCCACCCCCCAGGTGGGGAGTGGAGTTATAGATGATCAACCAGAACAAGAATTGGCTATACAAAGACCGGGGGGGGGGGGTAGTTTAGGCTAGTGAGTTACAAAAGTTAGTTACAAAAGATATTTGTGTCTCCTTCACCCTGTATTGGAGTAGGCCAAAATCAGTCTTGAAGCGTGCCAACCAGGAAGCAGTGCTTGGGTTGACCCCTCTGAAGTGTTTATTATTGCACTCCTTCCATAAGCTCCAAGATGTTGTGAGAAAAATTTCCATGAAGAGATGCCGACGATCAGATTCATTTATTTGTGTGAGCATGTCAAGCCTAGAGTCAAAATCTGGCCATGCAATGTCAATTCTCTCCCAGCAAGCTTTCCTAAAAGGGCATGTGAAGATCATATGGTCCACCGTCTCCTCAATTTGTTGTCCACAGAGGAGGCAGTCAAAAACCTCACCAATGTTGTAGTGACGGCGCTTCAGCATGTTCCTTGTGTTCAGGCGGTCAAGAAGCAACAGCCAGCCGAAAACTTTGATTTTCATGGTGCTTTTAGATCGCCAAAGGAGCCCAAAGGTGGGGTGTCTCGGCGCCAGCCTGAAGCAAAATTTGTAGTAGTCAGTAGCTCTGAACTCAGATTGTCCCCAGGTATAGTGCCACACGTCAGCTGTGGTTGTGGATGGGCGCATGTGCGTGGTAAGGGATTGCATATCCCGGACTTCCAAAAGGGCCTCAGGAGAGAACGGTAGGTGGAAAATGCCATGCAGCGACGTGCTCTCCAAGAAATCTTTGACAGAGGCGTCTTCGTGCAGGGAAAAGGAAAAGGCCCGGGGGTGCGAGGACTCCAAGGTGTTATCAAGCCAGAGATCTTTCCAAACGAGAGCAGTTGTCCCGTCCACCACCTGGACGCCTGAAATGTCGCGGTACTTAGGGGTAAGTTTGAGCACGTCACGCCACCAGAATGAGCCCACTACATCCATGGCGTGCGGAACCTTGCCTGCGTAGTATGTGCCCCAAAGCAGGTGCACCCAAGGGACATCTTTCTTGTTATAGAACTTGTGGAGAAATTTCATGAGCAGAGCTTCGTTTTGAAGTTTCAGATTAATCACTCCAAGTCCTCCATTTTCCTTGGGCCGGCAGACCAGGCTCCAGGCAGCCAGAGAGTTACATTTATCCCCGTGCTCAGTCTTCTTATTCCAAAGGCAGCGGCGCCGGATCTTATCTAGCATCTCAATGATTTGTGGGTGTAACTTTAGAGTGCACATGGCATAAATAAGCAGGGACGTCACGGTTGCATTAAGCCATGAAAGCTTCCCCCCATACAACATCATAGAGATTGTGGCAGTGAGGCGTCGTTCAGCACTGCAAACAAGAGGCATGAGGTCTTGCATCGTAGGTTTTGAGGTACCCATGGGAAGTCCAAGGTACGTAAAAGGCATGGTGCCAACCGAACAGCCAAATATGGCAGCGAGCTCAGCAGTGGAATTATCGTCCAGGTTTATGGGGATCAGGGTGGATTTGTTGAAGTTGATCTTAAGGCCAACGGATATAGCATAATCCGAAAGAATTCGCTTGACAGTTTCAGCTTGATGTGGGCAGGCTGGGAGAGCCAAGATGGTATCGTCGGCGTATTGAATGATGGGGTAATCAGATTGTCCTGGGCAGGGAAAAAGCAGATCGATCCTCCCCTGCCTAAACGCATCGTTGATGGCAGCTTGAAGCAAATCAGCCGCTATGACAAATAGCAGGGGGGATAGAGGATCACCCTGGTGCACTCCACTTTTACAATGGAATTGGCGGCCCGGGACGCCATTAAGAAGCACAGATGAACGCCCAGACGAGAAGATGCAGCTAATCCAGTTGAGCCACTTGTTAGAAAAACCCATATGCCGCATGATGTTGATCATTGGTTCATGGCCAATAGTGTCAAATGCCTTTGCAAAGTCCAGTTTCAGCAGAATGATTTTCCTTTTTGATGCATGACATTGGTGGATATACTGGAAAGCCCAAGCCAGGAAATCTTGGATGGTCCTGCCCTTTAGAAAGCCGTACTGGTTTCGATGGACTATATTCAGGATGATCTTTTGCAAACTATTAGCCAAAAGTTTGGTGATCAATTTAAGGCAACAGTTCAGCAGAGTAATCGGTCTGTAGTCATTAACTGTTTCAGGCGAGCGAACTTTTGGGATCAGTGTAATAAGGCCATCATTGATGCTTGTTAGATCAAGATCACCCGCGTGGAATTGGGTGCATAGGTTGTAAAAATCATGCTTGATCAGATGCCAGCAGGCCTTGAGGAATGCACCGCTAAATCTGTCCGAGCCAGGTGCTCGGTCAGTGGGCATCTCCTTCACCACAACATCAATCTCGTCATGTGTGAATGGAGCTGTTAGGTGATCAAGATCATTGGAATGGCGCAATAAAGGAGGCAAGTCGAATTTCATTTCAGCTTGAGACGCAGAGCCCAGGCGATTTTTGTATGTATGAAAGAGGAGGGCCTCCTTGCTCGTGTGATCCTCCACTAAGTTGCCCTCATGATCAAGGAAGGTGGCGATATTGTTATTACGGTAGCGTTCAGTGGCCACCGCCTGAAAGAACTTCGTGTTCTCATCACCAAATTTGATCCAACGGATTGTGCACCGTTTCTTCCAGTATAATTTTTGATATTGTAAAAGCCGCATAATATGATTCTTGAGGATGGTACGAAAGTTGCTTTCAGGGATCGTTAGAGGTCTTTTGTTTTCCAGTTCGTCCAGATGAGCCAAGGTTTGGTTGTAGTTATCAATGGCGATCGTCAAGCGAGAAATGTTTTTACTCCAAGTCCTGAGGGCGTGACGAAGCCTTTTAAACTTAGCACAAAGGACAGTGGCCGCGTTAGGCGATTTCACCGGTTTGTTCCATGAGGTACGCACCACATCCAAGAAACCAGGGTGTAGCAACCAATAAGACTCGAACCTGAAAATTTTACTTCGTGGTATGCACGTTTCGATTGAGACAATGCAGGGTATGTGGTCGGAGACGGGCTTACCGAGCGGCTTGACCAGAGTTTTGGGGTAAACGTTGGTCCAATGCAGTGAGGTAAAAAACCAATCTAGCTGCTCAAGAAGGGGATCAAGTTGCATGTTGCTCCACGTATAGGCTCGGACTTTAACCGGAAGCTCGATAAGGTTTTGCGCACGGGTAATGTCATTGAATGTGAACATGTCAGTGGTACTACCGCCAGGTTTATTATGATTATCAGGCGCCCGAATATAGTTGAAATCCCCGAGAAAAAGCCAATCTTGAGAGGCGGGAATATCTAAATTATATAACTAGTTTGTGTAGGTGACTCGTTCATCCCCAGTACAGGGCCCGTAAATATTGGCGAGCGTCCAAGATTGCCGAGACTGTGTGTTGGTGAAGTTGACAACGAGTGCAAAATGATCCGAGAATAAAACCGAGCACGTAAACATTGAGCTCTTCCAGATCATAACAATTCCACCCGAGGCAGCACGAGAAGACACAAAAGCAAAACGATCAAATTGCTTGGGACAGCATGATTTGATAAAAGCAAGATCGAACGACGTCTTTTTGGTTTCTTGCAAGCAAACGATCGCACAACCACTAGTGACGATCACATTATGGAGCGCTAACTGATTAGGTTCAGAATTCAGACCGCGAATATTCCATGAAAGGACATTCCAAGAGCGCAAAAGAGACATAAAATGCAGGTAAATTAGGCAGAAGTGGAAGTACCACTGCCTCCAGCAGCTGCAATGTCAGTGGCAGCTTCAGAATCTTTGACAGGCATCGCAGCAGTTGGTGTTGCCAGGAGAGCTTCTTCAGTTAATTCTGCAGCTAGGATAGTGCACCTGTTGACTCCGACAGATTGCAGTGTAGCAATGGGAGTTGGTGGAGGGATATCATCTGAGTCCTGCACCTGCGCGAAGGAGGAGGAGGAATCCACCTCAGGTATGATTCTGGGCTTGACCTTGGAAGTGGCTGGGCGGGTATCAGTGGGCATATTGACCTTGAAACCGTTGTACTTGTTGGTCCTGGTGCTGCGGCAAACTTCAACAGTGGAGATTGGCGCCATAGCAGCTTTGGAACGGCGGCCACGGGTCACTAGGGGTCCAGAGGGTATTTCAATGTTAACAGTTGCCAGGCCCAGTCCATCGTGTATGGGTTCCATCAGCTGTGAGGAGGAGGAACCAGGTTCCTGGAGGCTAGGCTGAGCATCAGAGGTTGACAACAGTTGGTTTACAGGCGGAGCTTCAGAGACAGCAGAGTGGGGGTCTGAAGCTGGAGCAGTCTCATCTTCAGAAACAGCGGACTCAAATTGTGCAGACAAAGGAGCTGGCAGTGCAAGTGAAGACCCACTATCGTCAGGCTGCAGTTCCTGAGTGATCACTAATGAAGAAGGCAGCTGCTCGAAGCGAACTCCATTGTGATCCGAAGAAACCAAAACAGAGACTGCAGCATTGACAGTCCTCATACCGAAAGCATTGCGCCATGGCCCAATAGTTGCAATCATTGGCCGAAGAGCATCAAATATAAACGTATTGAGCCGCTTCCTGGGAATTGGGTCTTCAATCAGCAGAGAAAGGAGGGAAGAGCCTTGGGTGGAAAGACCAAACTGAATTCCATGCTCATGCAGAACCACAGACACATCAAATGAATCAGTTGGCATAGAAGGGTTATGCAGCTGTAAAGTTTGCTGCGGGAGAATGATCATATCAGTGGTAGCCGAGTTGCTGTCTTCGTCATAAGTGGAGAAGGAATCATTCCAGGCTTGTGTTGGAGTGTCCGTCAGGTTATTTTCAGGGAGAATGCCATCTTGGACTGCGAGACCTTGAGCAGCCAGCCAAGCTTGGTAATTGACCAAATGCGGCGGGAGGGGTGGGAGGGGAGGTGCAGGTGGCTGTGGCCACACCCCCCAAGAAGCATTGTCACCACCATTGTTGCCATTGTCAACAGCCTCGTCGGGTTCAGCAGGAGCAGCATTCTGCACCAGCCAGTTATGAACTTGCTCCTGATACAGCTGCTCAGCAGTGAGTTCAGGGCCAAATTGTGGGTGCGGGTTACCATCCGGCGGCGGAGGTTCTTCACCAGCAGGCTGAACTTCAGGGAGCAAGCCATTCCAGTCATTACTTCGAAGAATGGTAACTTGGACAGTCCAGTAGTCTCTGGCTCCCCCAAGCTGCCAGACAACGAAGCTCTTTGGGATCAGACGCAGGCGAAGAACTCGGGCTTTGATCAGCATGTAGCACCGATCTTGCCGAGGATTGTACCAGGACACCAGAGATCTGTATCCGCCTAGAGCCTTGGTAATGTAATAATCTGTCTGATAGTCATAAGGAAAACCAAAAAACATCAACCAAACCTCTGGACCGAAAGTTGTTGTGCAGCGATTAAGAGCTTCATTGTCCGGCACAAAGTTGATCAGTAGATCTTCATCTTCAAGCTCAATGGGTGTGTTGACAGCAGTGTCACGCAGGAAAGAATCCGCAAAGCCAAAGATTCCAATACCAAGAGGATGGTCACTGACTTCAGTAGGAAAGAGCTGAGAGGCATGGAGCTGACCTACAATGGCATTGCGAACAGCAGCCCGGCGATGCAGAGGGACGTATTCACTGGCCTCCGCGATGGCTAAGAACTCGTGACTGAGTGGAGGAATGGGGCCAACGATCATCCCACTGCGCACCACACGATCCGCCGGACCCGGCTCGACGGCGAACCCCGAAGGAAGAAAGGGCACTGGATTCAGAGGGTAGTTCGCCATTGCCAAGGGCTGCGGGGGCGGCTGTGTTTGGCCAGTGAGCGAGACTGGTGATGGGACCGGGCAGGGGCGTGTCAGTTGAGAACTCTAGGAGGGAGACGGAACGTGAGGGGTAGGAATGGAAAGCGGAGCAGATTTGGGAATCCATTTCCATCTTTGGGCGCGGATGCGTTTGTGGCAGGATCGTGCCATATGTCCATAAAATCCACAGGCCATGCAACGGACGGTGCGATTGCTATCTCTAGGGGGGCGGCTATGAAATTAGCAGGAGCAGAGGATCCAGTCGCGCCCAGATTGCTAGTCACCAAATTATGTTCATCAATTAGAGGAGACTTACCAATGCCGGGGCAGTGACTTGTCTTGTGGTCAGGTGCGGAACATTGAATGCAAATCAATCTGGCCTGGCAAGCAATCTTACAGTGGCCCCATTGCAGGCAACGAGAATAAAGAGGCCCAATTAGAAGACAAATTAATAATATCCGGTAGCGTATAATGGGCCTGGGCCAAATCTACTTTGTGCTTAGCACTGAGAGAAGGAGGCCACGTAGTATGTTCCGGTGCATAGTTGAGAGCAGATTTCAAAAAATAGCATGGTAAGGGCGGATATGGGGCATTTAAGGGGCATTTAAAGGCCCCGAAAATAATGTCGTTGGGAGATTGTCTAGCCTCCAATTCTGCCTCAGACAAGAAAAGTTCCATTAATGCTATACGATCAATGGTGCCCGAGGGAATAGCGTTGATGTCGCCGTGCTGAGTTTGCGGTTGGATCAAATCAACTTGAATGCGAATATTATCTGTGTTCTTCACCAACGAGGAAGAAGAAGCCTCATGATCATTTGAGCTAGAAAAATTCCATTGCTTCAAAGAAACCAGATTGAATTTGCTGAGCACTTTGGCTGAAGAATGATCAAGAGATTGCCCCTTCCGCAAGAAATCCAGAGAAGTAGAGATGGCCATGGGCTATCTATCCAAAACCTCAACCAATTCTTGATCAGCATGCCAATGAGAGGCAGAGAAACGCTTAGCAAAACGTCCATTGAACAGATGGAAGTGGCAAACAAAGTCTGGCCAAACATGATCTTTTAATCCATAAATGAAATGCCCTACTTTGTTGTTGGCCACAGAAAAACGAAATGATCGTGAGGAAAGGGCCACAACCTTGAAGCCGGAGCAAATCCCTCCAATGCAGCATTGCAAAGCCAATCCCACCGAATCATTTGTGAGGGGGAACGAAGCCGAAGAGAAGGAAACGACCAAAAATAACTCCTTGGCGTCTCGGGAGGGAGAGAAGTGCACCGTAGAACCAAACTACATCTCACCTGATCGGCTAGGGACAACCCAAGAGCAAAATCCCAATGCAGAAGGCCTTCCATGGCGGAGGAATCTAGAGATCTCCATTGTTGGTGGACAGCAGGTGGGAGAAAAACTTTCAGTCAAGGAAGTCTTTCTGGCTGATAGCTTGCAAGATCTTTTTTTCCTGCCCCTCACTCAGCAAGCACATCAAGAATTGCAGCGGCTTCCGAAACTAATGGGATCTTTCCATCTGGATTCCAGCTGTAGTGATATCTGGGAATGGAGGCATGGAAAGAAATCTACCTATACTGCCAAAAAGTTCTATGACTTTGCTTACCAGCCTATGGTCTCAAACCCAATTTTGAGTTGGATTTGGAAGAGTTGCTGCACAATGTCAATCAAGATGTTTGCCTGGCTAGTCATAATGGATAGGGTTAATACCAAGGACATGATTCAAAGAAGGAAATGGAGGATTAATGATGGACCACAATGTGTTCTTTGCCCAACAGGGACTTTGGAGGACAGAAATCATCTTTTCTTCCAGTGCAATTTCAGTGCTCGCATATGGATCTACCTGCAGATTCTTTGGAAAGACAGTCAAGATATGGTGGAGATTGCCTTGCATGCGAAAAAGGAATTCAACAAGCCTTTCTTTGCTGAAGTGGTGTTTACTGCCTGGTGGAACATTTGGAAGGTTAGAAATAACAGGGCATTCAGGAACATCAGGCCTTCCTTCAGAGCATGGAGATACGGATTCATTCATGACCTCACCCTGCTTTCTCATAGAATCAAGCAGAAGCACAAGGACGCATTACTTAAATGGATTGATTTCCTTCCTCCTTGAAGGGAGTTACTTTTGTTACCCTATGTACATTTGTAATTTGTAGGTTTAGTTTTCCTGTATAGTTTTCTTTTGTTGTTCTTTTATTCCCCTCTTTTCTTTCCTCTTCTTGAGGGAACTTTGTATTAGTCCTGCTTTGTCTTGCTTTCAATAAAATGATGTGGGGTGCAAGCCCTGCAGTCTTCAAGGTCAAAAAAAGACAGCAGGTGGGAGAGGAGAGAGGTGGGAGAGGAGAGGTGGAGGAGAGCCATGTTATCGTGCCGTTCAGTTTTGAAGCACGACTAACTCGTACTGTACGCAGAGAAAATATAAACTACTCTACCACTACTCCACCTCCAGTACTAGTAGTATAAAGAAGATATATAGGCTGGAGCTTCAGCGCTTTCTTGCCAAGGGCTGCCCACTTGCTTCTCACACTACCACCCTCTCTCCAGATCTAAAAAAGACGGCCCCTCTCTCCCTCCTCACCGGTGGTCACAGATCCGCCGGGGAAGAAAAGGACGTGCAGCGTTGACGCACTCATCGTTGGCGAGCAAGGTCACGCACTGACGACAAGGCCGTCCTCTCAGACCTAGCGCCCGTGTGGGATCGTTGTCGTAGTGTGTGCGAAGGACGACGACCACGAGCGAAGCCACTTCCCGCCGACCCTTAGGTATGCTACCTCTTTTCAAACCATACCCTTGTTCTATTGCCCCATCTGGCATGTCGTTGCATGTGGATCTTTTTCCACTCCACCATCTTCCCAATTTGCTATCCTCTGCTCTGCTGGACACGCAGACGAAAACCATAATTTGCACTATTAAAGGAAACCCTACTTCATGCAGACTAATGCATGTCTGGGTTGAATAAGGAAAGGAAGGGAGACTATACTTTCCAAGAGAGTAGGCATCGAACCCACATCTAGGTTTAAAAGGGGAAAATCAGTAGCTAAGGAACGAGTCTCGTGTCTCTTGGTTGAAGAAGGGTAGAAAGGCATGACAACGCAATAGAGAATGACCAGGTCGATAGGTTTGTTGCCCTCACATAGGAAAAAGGTGGCTAAAGAGAACAAAAATGGGACGTAATCCACATATGCTTCTGATGACCCACAAGAATTAGGGATCTATCGTAGTCCTTCCGATAAGTAAGAGTGTCGAACCCAATGAGGAGCAGAAGGAAATGATAAGCGGTTTTTAGCAAGGTATTCTCTGCAAGTACTGAAATAAGTGGTAACAAATAGTTTTGTGATAAGATAAATTGTAATGAGCAACAAGTAACAAAAGTAAATAAAGTGCAGCAAGGTGGCCCAATCCTTTTTGTAGCAAAGGACAAGCCTGGACAAACTCTTACAATAGGAAAAGCGCTCCCGAGGACACATGGGAATATCGTCAAGCTAGTTTTCATCACGCTCATATGATTCACGTTCGGTACTTTGATAATTTGATATGTGGGTGGACCGGTGCTTGCGTGATGTTCTTACTTGAACAAGCATCCCACTTATGATTAACCTCTATTGCAAGCATCCGCAACTATAACAAAAGTATTAAGGTAAACCTAACCATAGCATGAAACATATGGATCCAAATCAGCCCCTTACGAAGCAACGCATAAACTATGGTTTAAGCTTCTGTCACTCTAGCAACCCATCATCTACTTATTACTTCCCAATGCCTTCCTCTAGGCCCAAATAATGGTGAAGTGTTATGTAGTCGACGTGCACATAACACCACTAGAGGCTAGACAACATACATCTCATCAAAATATCGAACGAATACCAAATTCACATGACTACTAATAGCAAGACTTCTCCCTTGTCCTTAGGAACAAACGTAATTACTCACAAAGCATATTCATGTTCATAATCAGAGGGGTAATAATATGCATGAAGGATCTGAACATATGATCTTCCACCAAATAAACCAACTAGCATCAACTACAAGGAGTAATCAACACTACTAGCAACCTACTAGCACCAATCCCGGACTTGGAGACAAGAATTGGATACAAGAGATGAACTAGGGTTTGGAGATGAGATGGTGCTGGTGAAGATGTTGATGGAGATTGCCCTCTCCCGATGAGAGGAGCGTTGGTGATGACGATGGTGATGATTTCCCCCTCCCGGAGGGAAGTGTCCCCGGCAGAACAGCTCTACCGGAGCCCTAGATTGGTTCCGCCAAGGTTCCGCCTCGTGGCGGCGGAGTCTTGTCCGGAAAGGTTGCCTTCTATTTTTTTTCTCATCGAACGACTTCATATAGGAGAAGATGGGCATCGGAGAGCCACTAGGGGGCCCACGAGGTATGGGGGCGCGCGCCGGGGGGGGCACCCTCGTGAGCTAGGTGTGGGCCCCCTGGCCTTCATCTTTGGTGATGATTTTTCTTTATTTATTTTAAGATATTCCATAGAGTTTCAGGACTTTTGGAGTTACGTAGAATAGGCCTTCAATAATTGCTCCTTTTCCAGCCCAGAATTCCAGCTATCGGCATTCTCCCTCTTCATGTAAACCTTGTAAAATAAGAGAGAATAGCCATAAGTATTGTGACATAACATGAAATAACAACCCATAATGCAATAAATATTGATATAAAAGCATGATGCAAAATGGACGTATCAACTCCCCCAAGCTTAGACCTCGCTTGTCCTCAAGCGAAAAGCCGATAACAATAAATATGTCCTCATGTTTAGAGGTAGAGGCGTCGATAAAAATAAAATACGGACATGAAGGCATCATGATTATTTCTATAACAGCAACATCTATAGATTTTGTCATATGATTACTTATGTTCAAGCGATGATCTTTTCACAAAGCCAAAGTATGAATCAGAAACCTTATTGAGCACCAACAAATTATAACCTCAGTCATTGAAGCAATTGCAATTTATCATAACATTGGAAAGAGTCTATGTCAGAGAATTGAAAGCAAGTCCACATACTCAACTATCACTTAGTCCTTCATAATTGCTAACACTCACGCAATACTTGTGGTTACGGAGTTTTAATCGGACACAGAGAAAGATAGGGGCTTATAGTTTTGCCCCACAACCTTTTACCTCAAGGGTAATGTCAACAATAATAATTCATGCTTCCCTACATCCAATTGGATATATATATCATGTCCTTTCCAACATGCTGAGCTTGCCAAAGGATAAAATGAAAAAGGAGAGGTGAAGATCACCGTGACTCTTGCCTAAGTTAGAGGATAATAATAAAAGATAGGCCCTTCATAGAGGGAAGCAGAGGTTATCATGCGCGTTTAGGGTTGATGCGCAAAATCTTAATGCAAAAGAACGTCACTTTATATTGCCCCTTGTATGTGGACCTTTATTATGCAGTCCGTCGCTTCTATTACGTCCACAACAAGTTTGTACAAAGCTTATTTCTCTGCACTAATAAGTCATGCATATTTAGAGAGCAATTTTTATTGCTTGCACCGATGACAACTTACTTGAAGGATCTTACTCAATCCATAGGTAGATATGGTGGACTCTCATGGCAAAACTGGTTTAAGGGTATTTGGAAGCACAAGTAGTATTTCTACTTGGTGCTGAGAATTTGGCTAGCATGAGGGGGAAATGCAAGCTCAACACGGTAGAGGATCCATGACAATATACTTTACCTCAGATGTAAGAAAACATAACTCATTATGTTGTCTTCCTTGTCCAACATCAACTCTTTAGCATGTCATATTTTAATGAGTGCTCCCAATCATAAAAGATGTCAATGATAATATATCTATATGTGAAACCTCTCTTTCCTTATTACTTCCTATTAATTGCAACGATGACCAAAGCTATATTTGCCAACTCCCAACAACTTTTAATCGTCATACTCTTTCTATGTGAAGTCATTACTTTCAATAAGATCAATATGAACTCTTTGATTCTTTTTATTCTTTTTCTTCTAACCACCCAAGATCATGGCAAAATAATCAAGCCCTTGACTCAACACTAATCTTTATTATATAGCTCACGGACTTGATTACAAAGAAGGATCGTAAAGCAAAACTCAAAACTTGATCATGCCATGACTTTATTCTACTAAATCAAGATACTACTAATAGGATCGAACTAAGAAAAACGGTAAAGATAGGAGTTGTGATGGTGATACGATACCAGGGCACCTCCCCCAAGCTTGGCAGTTGCCAAGGGGAGTGCCCATACCCAAGTGATTATATCTCCTTCTTTGTTGTTGGCGGTGGAGGTGGTGATGATGACGGTGGATAATCACACATCGAGCGTAAAAGCTCCTCCAATTTGCGGATAATGCCCTTGAGCCCAGCAATATGATCCTTCAACAAAATATTCTCCTGTGTGAGATACTTGTTCTATATGCGGGCTAACTCAATCATCTTGAAGGCTTCAATCTCTGTTGGAGTGAAAAGGTTGAGGGATGTCTACTTCTTTCACCACAGGAGCTTGAACCTCCATGGCCTTCTTGATCCTTTCATCCTTGTTGATCTCTTCTGGTTCCTCTCTTTTCAACTCTATCTTCAATAGCCAAGCATCCTTGTCTTCGTTGTTGGAGGAGGGAGAAGTCATGGTGCTCTAAATCTGCAACAGAAATAGCTTGAAACGAAAACAGAGGATATTTGCGTGATACGGGAGTCAAAACCTTCGGGAGTATATATAATGAATTTTTACCGACCAAAATATGTATCGTGCAAGAAAACGGAGTCTGGAGGGTACACGAGGTGCTCACGAGGTAGGGGGCGCGCCCAGGGGGGTAGGGGGCGCCCTCCACCCTCGTGAAGGCCTCGTGTCCTTCCCGGACTGCCACTTATTTTTCTATTTTTCTAAACTAGAAAAGTGGCCCGCTCGATGCGCGGGCTAGAACTTTATAAAGTTTAATAAGGAGAACATTAATTGTTTTATCTAAAGAAAATCGGGAATCAATGTGATGGCATTTTTAAGTATAAGACTTATCTGAACATAGTTTTGTGTAGAAGTTATCCATTGATCATTTAAAATTATGCATCTCATACTAACTGCATTTTTTTATGATTATAGTTCTGACATTTTCATCATGTTGTGTTTTCAGTAGCTCCCATTCATGGAAGTAGACGATTCATCTTGGGACCAGGATTGGCAGTGTTAGGTTCCAATTTCTTCCCAAAAGTTTAGAAAAATTAGTATTTTCTAATTAACTATTTTTAAATTTTCCATAAAGACAAATTAATATTTATTAACTAAATATGAAAATAAATATGATTACATTTTGCGTATAAGCTATATAAATTTCCTAATGTTGTCACTTTTGGTTTGCATTATATAATAAGCTTGAAGAGTCAGATATCACATATTATATGCATGTTTGGCACGCTGGTGAGTCAAAAGTCAAGGAATCACCATATCCGTCCTACCATATCAAATGAGCATAAGTAAGTCACTTTTTATTTTTAGGATGGTTTGCAGTGTACTAAATTGCTATACATGTACTTGTTCTTATGTAATTGGCCAGTAGCCTCAGCTAGTCAAAGAAGCATCATGTTGAATGTGTGTTAATTGTTCATACCTTTAGAATATATTAGATTATTTTCTTGACCACATTATCCTTATTGTTATCTTGATCATTTAGCATTACCCACGGTCCATCCCTTGCGAATTCTACATATAACTATCCATGTGTGAAAGCTTATTTAGGTAGATATAGTCCTATCTTGTCTAGAGATTGCCCCTAGGTTTTGTGGTTAGTCATAGCAAAGCAAACTGACATATGAGATTGTATCCTTTATAGAATGAAGAACCAAATTGTTTCAGCTGGTGACATGATTTTTCGTGGAATATATACATTTCCTCCCCCATTTGTTCCTGTTGTGCTTCGATGAATCTTCTTCCAAGTTGAATAATCGTCATACTTGTACCATTGTATAACCCGAAACTTTGGTTCATATTAGGTAGGGGCATCACAGGCATGCCAACTGTTAATTTTAGCACGTGATTTGGGATTCCAGCAAATGGTAAGCTGCTCAGGAGTTTCGATGGATATAACATGTTCGTTTCTACATTTATGGTTGTTGCTTGCCTACTATATTGCAACCTAGATAAGTTTTCTGTTGACCTTGCAGTGGATCCATTATATACTAAGTTATGTTGCGAGCTATTTCGTTCTTTGGACATAATATTGCTCTTTCTTTTCAAAAATCTCTCTGGCGATTCCTCTTGTACAAATATGGATATATGCTTTCCATTTTTTTGACCAGTTTCTTTCTTCAGTATTTGCCACTTGTTAGTTTTCATTAATTTTCATATAGATGCCAAAAAAAATCTTGTTTCCCTTTAATGTTTCCGTGAAATAAGAAAACAATCAATAAACATCTGTATACATTAAAAAAGGCTGTTCTTGTTATAAAGCATACCTTGTTAATCATACTGAGCTCATATAAAGCAACAAAAAACCTCATATTCCACTAAAATTTAATGCTATAATAATTACCTTGATGGCAGAATACCAATCCAAAAGCATCCGTAAAAGATGAATGTGTTGCGTGAGCTATTAGGTAGACCCAAACAGGAAATCACGCCCCTCAAATATGGATAAAGAGAAACTTGGAATTAGGTAAAAAAAAAACAAAAAATAGATCATATTATTTTATGTACTCGGTCATTTTGATATGCATCCGAATTTGAATATTACAAATGCTAGGAATCGTCTAATTTTATATCATTTGACAGTTCAGGAAAAGTTAATGCTACGCTGCGCAACTGGGAATGGAAATATAGAAATTTTTTCTAGCTGATTTATTAAATATTTTATCTGCAAAAAATGAATGTGTAGTATATGTAAAATTAAATGGGCAAGGAGTACAGAGTGGCGTTCTTACTGAAAATAGAAGTCCTCTGCAAAAGCTAACATATATGGCAAGGATATATTTATATTTTTGTTAGCATGCTCTCCATCTCACCAGAAGATTTTTTTTCCTTTGATTTTCTTCTCTTTTGATCATGTGCGCTCTTCAAATACACAAAACTGTGGGAATGAAAAACATTTTCCAGCTTTAAATCCCACAAGCTTTAGCACAGAATTATTTTAGAATTCAAGTTCCTTTAGTTCAGCTACCAACTGGTCATTCAGTTGACGAAGATCATCTAAGGATATGCCAGTGATTTTTGATAGTTTATTAGCTCGGCAACCTAACACTCGAGGAGATCAAAGTCACTTATTATGATTCACGAATTATCTAGGACTGGAATGTGTTTATAGAAGCCTATAGGAGAATTTTTTTCTTGAGAATCTACAGCTGCATATCCATGGAAGGGTCATTTGTCATTGCTAAATCTAACAGGTAGACTAAGATCAGGAGTCCTAGGAAAACTCCAGAACGCTAGTTACACGATAGTTTTTTGACTAATGAATTAGCATAAGACAAGTCCAGTACCAATTCTTTCTAAACATGGGAATCTGCACAAACGGAAAGGGCTGGTTTAAGTGTTGTCGTCTAACAGGGGGCAAACCGATGTGCGAGAATCTACTATTACTAATTAACAACAACATGCGAGAGGTCATGGGAAAAATAATCATTTAGCTATCCTCCTTGGCAAACATGCTTTTGATCACTTCCTGCAAGAACTCATCCACGAAATAGTCATGTTCAGCACATCAATCTGAAACTTAGGTTTATTCTCCATCCATGTGCCAATCTATGAGAATCACACATAGCAATCAAACGGACATGTGAAATGATGGGGTTAAGATCGTAGATAGGGACTACAGGTACCTGAGATGAGAGTAGCGATTGTGCGAGAAGGTTGCGATGATCTTGGCCGAGGACGTTGACAGCAGTGACAAAGATAATTAATAATAAAATTTTGCTAGAGCTCCATCATGGTACATAACCTAAATTTTTTCAAAAACAGTCCGAGATTAATAACTTGACTCGCGCTTTTTTTTGCGAATAACTTGACTCATGCTTTAACATATCCGAGTAGCCACTTAATCTCCTTCTAGTTTTATCCTAGCATAATTTATTGTAATGCAGCATTTGTAAAAAAATTAACCAACATCGCCACACACTCATGTATATGTAGCAAACATTAGACTACCAGATAGTGACATCGGCATGGTAAAATTACAACCGTGTCTGCATTGTTATTCTCAGCAGCTTTACTCCTACACACGCACACAGAAGGTAAAGACGAAGATCAACTGGATCGGAAGGTCATGTATGTCATGTGCCATTGAGCTAGGTTGGTAGACTCATACACGTTTAGTTCATCTTCAATGACTCGTAGTACGGTTGTGATCTTCTCTTGCCTTAGTTTCATCCAATGGTTGTGGTTCATTGATGACAATAGAGCATCTAATTACATCTATATAGAAGCCATTTAGACAAAAAGTCCTGAACCTGATGAAGATCAGTTTATATCAGTAGTGGTCATAAATGAATATTCACAAAATCTTGAAACTTATAAACAATAGATTGAATGAGAGGTAGCCATAAATAACTTGCATAATAAGCTTAAGCGGATGACTATCATTTACAAATTCATAGGTGTATGTCGGAAGCATAAGTCTGAGCGACCTACAGATTCTCTCTAAACAACAGCTGGACAAGTTACATATTGTATATAGTCAGTGTATTTGATCCATTAAAAAATAAAAACACTTGAATTACATGCAGTATTAATTGTCTTACCATGGCCGCAGACACTTGCCATCCTTCAGAATCTGAGCAGGTACATTACTCGTAGGTACTTTTATTAGGGGAAAGAGAACAACTTACCTAGTATGTGGATCTGCACTATTACCACTAAACATTGGAGATCAAAAAGTTACAGATGTAGCCAGCTAACATGTCAGCCTTTTGGCTATGAATACTTTGCTAATTCATCTGCCACTTTGTTGCTCTCTCTTCCAACTTTCCTGAAGCTAATACTTCGATGCCTCTTACAGCACTCCTGGATTGAGAGGTAGGCATCCCTCTAGGACGTCCGACATAGCTGTTCTGATATGATGTTTCTAATAGCTGCTGCATAGTTCGACTCCATGTCAAAATTATCTTCTGTTAACTGCATGATAACCTTCCGCCCTTCAATATACAGACCCTAGCTTCAGCCTCTTCCGCATCTGAACACTTGATAAGCTTCTTGCACTCAATACATAGAACCGAGCCCTCATGGTCCCAGATCAGTACCCCTGCAACAGCTTCACCTGAGTCTGATCTGAATATCTCATCCATGTTAATCTTCAGGCTGAGTATCTGATTGTTGTTGGCTGGCCAGCATGCATCATCTTGATCCATTGACTGTCTGGCTGATCCAAAGGTATTGTACGGGCATGTGTGGGTGAAGATGCCCTTCTGGCACATGTAGTGCGAAGATGGTAGGTGGGCTTTGTACGCACCGGCAACCTTGGGGGCGGCAACCATTACAGAACATTGGGGAAAGATGATGGATCTCCATCGGCGGCCTCCAGGTGCTCATGGGCATGCATGCCATAGGAGAGGAGCAACCATTGCAGCCATAGGAGAGGGGCAACCATTGCAGAACGTTGGGGAAAAGATGATCGATCTCCATCGGCGGCCTCCAGGTGCTCATGGACGTGCATGCCGTAGGAGAGGAGCGAGAAGATCGAAAGACCGACGGCACCGAGCATGGCGGCGGCGTGAGTAGGAGGATGTGTATTAGATTGAAAGATTTTTTCCTTTATCCCAGATTGAAGGGTTACGGGAAAGTGTTCTGTTCAGCCAAGATTCGAGGGGGGCTCTTTTTCTTTTCACGTGCGTGAGGGAAGGGCTTTGGTTTTTTTACGTGGGTGAGATAACTTATTAAGGGCATTGGTGGGTAATTTTGATTCTTTTTCAATCCATTGGTTTTGCTCGCCTAATCGGTTTCAATTGACGGCTAGATGTTTCTAATTATTGTGGGATTTTCTAGGTAATTCTCTTTTTTCTGGTTACCCCATAAAGCACTTTTTATATATAAATAGATATTCCAAAACGGAGAAATATTGCCTTAAAAATTGTTTTGGAGTCGGTTTACTTACCGTACCACATACCTATTCCTTTTCGGAGTCTGGAACGTTCTGGAAAGTGTCCCTTATGTATTCCTCCGGGGTTACGGTTTCAATAATATTGGTTTCAACATTTATAGGATTACCAGAAATATAGTGTTTGATCCTTTGACCATTTACCACCTTCGGATTTGTGCCTTCGAAGTTGTTGATTTTTATGGGACCGGAACGATAGACCTCCTCGATAACGTAAGGACCTTTCCATCTAGAGAGAAGTTTTCGGGCAAAAAATCTTAAACGAGAGTTGTATAGCAATACATAATCACCTACATTAAACTCACGCTTATGTATCCTTTTGTCATGCCATCTTTTAACTTCTTCTTTAAACAACTTGGCATTTTCATAAGCTTGGGTTCTCCATTCATCAAGTGAGCTAATATCAAATAACCTCTTCTCACCGGCAAGTTTGAAATCATAGTTGAGCTCTTTAATAGCCCAATATGCCTTATGTTCTAGTTCGACAGGTAAGTGACATGCTTTTCCATAAACCATTTTATACGGAGACATACCCACAGGATTCTTATATGCAGTTCTATAGGCCCATAATGTGTCACTAAGTTTCTTGGACCAATTCTTTCTAGACCTATTGGCAGTCTTTTGCAAAATTAATTTGAGCTCTCTATTGCTCAATTCTACTTGACCACTAGACTGCGGGTGATATGGAGATGCGATTCTATGGTTGACATCATACTTAGCAAGCATCTTATGGAAAGCACCATGAATAAAGTGTGAACCACCATCAGTCATTAAATATCTAGGGACTCCAAACCTCAGAAAAATAACTTCCTTAAGCATTTTAATAGAGGTGTTATGATCAGCACTAGTAGTTGGAATAGCTTCTACCCACTTAGTAACGTAATCAACAGCAACTAAAATATGTGTATATCTATTAGAGGCAGGAAAAGGTCCCATATAATCAAAGCCCCAAACATCAAATGGTTCAATAACAAGTGAATAATTCATAGGCATTTCTTGACGTCTACTAATACTACCAATTCTTTGACATTCATCGCAAGACAAAACAAACTTACGGGCATCCTTGAAGAGAGTAGGCCAATAAAAACCAGATTGCAATACCTTATGTGCAGTTCTATCTCCAGTGTGGTGTCCTCCATAAGCTTTGGATTGACACTTGCGTAGTATTTGTTCCTGTTCATGCTCAGGTACACAACGTCTAATAACACCATCTACTCCTTCTTTATAAAGATGTGGGTCATCCCAAAAGTAATGTTGCAAATCATAGAAAAACTTTTTCTCTTGTTGGTATGTGAAGCTAGGTGGTATAAATTTAGCAACAATATAATTAGCATAATCAGCATACCATGGAGTGCTATGAGAAGTGCTTATGACATTTAATTGCTCATCAGGAAAGCTATCATCAATAGGTAGTGGGTCATCAAGAACATTCTCTAGCCTAGATAAGTTGTCTGCAACGGGGTTCTCAGCTCCTTTTCTATCAGCAATATGCAAATCAAATTCTTGCAGCAAGAGAACTCATCTAATAAGTCTAGGTTTTGCATCTTTCTTTTCCATAAGATATTTAATAGCAGCATGATCAGTGTGAATAGTTACTTTAGAATCAACAATATAGGGTCTGAACTTATCACAAGCAAATACAACGGCTAAGAGTTCCTTTTCGGTAGTAGCATAATTTCTTTGAGCATTGTCTAGAGTCTTACTAGCATAATGGATAACATTTAATATCTTATCAACTCTTTGCCCTAGAAAAGCACCTACAGCATAATCACTAGCATCACACATAATTTCAAAAGGTAAATTTCAATCAGGTGGCTGAACAACAGGTGCAGAGACTAATGCTTTCTTAAGTATTTCAAATGCTTCTACACAATCATCATCAAAGACAAATGGTACATCTTTTTGTAATAAATTAGTCAGAGGCCGAGAAATTTTTGAGAAGTCCTTAATGAACCTCCTATAAAATCCGGCGTGACCAACGAAACTTCTTATACCTTTGATGTCCTTGGGACATGGCATCTTTTCAATAGCATCAACCTTGGCTTTATCAACTTGAATACCTCTTTCAGAAACTTTGTGCCCCAAGACAATACCTTCATTAACCATAAAGTGACACTTTTCCCAATTCAAGACAAGATTAGTTTCTTCACATCTCTGCAAAACTCGAGCAAGATTGCTCAAGCAATCATCAAAAGAGGAACCATAGATGGAAAAGTCATCCATGAAAACCTCACAAATCTTTTAGCAAAAGTCAGAGAATATAGCCATCATGCATCTTTGAAAGGTAGTAGGTGCATTACATAAATCGAAAGGCATACGTCTATAAGCAAAAGTACCAAGAGGGCATGTAAAAGTAGTCTTTGATTGATCTTTAGCCGACACGGGTATTTGAGAGAAACCAGAATAACCATCTAGAAAGCAATAATGTGTATGTTTGCATAATCTTTCTAGCATTTGATCAATAAAAGGTAAGGGGTAATGATCTTTCTTAGTAGCCTTATTTAATTTGCGGAAATCAATTACCATCCTATAACCTGTGATAATTCTTTGCGGAATCAATTCATCTTTATCATTAGGGACAACACTAATACCTCCCTTCTTAGGGACACAATGGACAGGACTTACCCACTGACTATCAGCAACGGGATAAATTATACCTGCCTCCAGAAGCTTGAGTATTTCTTTTCCTACCACTTCTTTCATTTTAGGATTCAAACATCGTTGAGGATCACGAACTGGTTTGGCATCCGCTTCCAAATTTATTTTATGTTGGCATAGAGTGGGACTGATGCCCTTAAGATCATCCAAAGTATATCCAATAGGGGCACGGTGCTTCTTCAGAGTTTTCAATAATCTTTCTTCTTCATGCCCTGAAAGGTTAGCACTAATAATGATAGGATATATTTTCTTTTCATCAAGATAAGCATATTTAAGATTATCAGGCAACGGTTTAAGCTCAAACACGGGATCACCCTTGAGTGGAGGAGGATCCCTTAGGATTTCAACAGGCAAATTGTGTTGCAGAATAGGTTCCTGTTTAAAGAATACTTCATCTATTTCCCTTCTTTCATTCATGAACATATCATTTTCATGGTCTAGCAAATAGTGTTCTAAAGGATCACTAGGAGGTACGGCAATAGAAGCAAGACCAATAATCTCATCTTTACTAGGCAATTCTTCCTCACGATGTTGTTTACTAAATTTAGAGAAATTAAACTCATGAACCATATCATCCGGGCCAACAGTAACAACATTCTTTTCGCAGTCTATCTTAGCACTAACAATATTCAAGAAGGGTCTACCAAAAATAATAGGACAAAAGCTATCTTGTGGAGAACCGAGAACAAGAAAATCAGCGAGATATTTGGTTTTTCCACACAAGACTTCAACATCTCTAACAATTCCTATTGCAGATATAGTATCTCTATTGGCAAGTTTAATTGTAACATCAATACCTTCTAACTCAGCAGGTGCAATATCATGCTAATTTCTTCATACAAGGTAATAGGTATAACACTAGCACTGGCACCCATATCACATAAGCCATGATAATAATGATCTTCTATTTTAACAGAAATAACAGGCACGCCTACCACAGGTCTATGTTTATCTCTAGCACAAGGTTTAGCAATTCTAGCAGTTTCACCAGAGAATTGAATAACATGCCCATCAATATTATCAGACAAGAGATCTTTAACAATAGCAATATTAGGTTCTACTTTGACTTTCTCAGGAGGTGCATAAGTTCTAATATTGCTTTTACGAACAACAGTTGAAGCTTTAGCATGATCCTTCATTCTAACGGGGAAAGGTGGTTTCTCAACATAAGAAGTGGGAACAATAGGATCATTATAAGTGACAGTCTTTTCTTCAACTTTAATAGGTGCAGCTACTTTTACTTCTATGGGAGGATGATATTTAAACCACTTCTCCTTGGGGAGATCAACATAAGTAGCAAAAGATTCACAGAAAGAAGCTACTATTTCAGAGTCAAGTCCATATTTAGTGCTAAACTTACGGAAAATATCGGTATCCATAAAAGATTTAACACAATCAAACTTAGGTGTCATACCTGACTCCTTACCTTCGTCGAGGTCCCAATCTTCAGAATTGCGTTTAATTCTATCCAATAAATTCCATCTAAATTCAATAGTCTTCATCATAAAAGAGCCAGCACAAGAAGTATCGAGCATGGTGCGATTGTTATCAGAAAGCCGAGCATAAAAACTTTGCATAATTACTTCTCTTGAGAGCTCATGATTGGGGCATGAATATAACATTGATTTAAGCCTCCCCCAAGCTTGAGCGATGCTTTCTCCTTCGCGAGGCCAAAAATTATATATATAATTGCGATCACGGTGAACAAGATGCATAGGGTAATACTTTTCATGAAATTTCAATTTCAATCTTTTATAGTTCCATGATCTCATATCATCACATAGCCTATACCATGTAAATGCGTCTCCCTTCAAAGATAAAGGGAAGGCCTTCTTCTTAACAACATCATCGGGTATACCTGCAAGCTTAAATAGTCCACAAACTTCATCCACATAGCGTAGATGTTCATCAGGATGCTTTGTTCCATCTCCTGTAAAAGTGTTAGCTAGCAGTTGTTCCATCATACCCAAAGGAGTTTCAAAAGGAGTTCATTTTAAATAGGTTCAGTAGGTTGAGGAGCAAATTTTTGCTCTACTGGACGGGGTGAAGATACCCCGAACAGGCCCCTCAGACAATTACTTTCCATAGTAACAAGTGACAGAAAATTTCAGCACACTAAATAAATTTTTCCTCATCAAATTCCACCTACCAAACGCGCTTCACTCCCCGACAACAGTGCCAGAAAAGAGTCTTGATGACCCACAAGTATAGGGGATGTATCGTAGTCCTTTCGATAAGTAAGAGTGTCGAACCCAACGGGGAGCATAAGGAAATGATAAGCGGTTTTCAGCAAGGTATTCTCTGCAAGTACTGAAATAAGTGGTACCAGATAGTTTTGTGATAAGACAAATTGTAACGAGCAACAAGTAACAAAAGTAAATAAAGTGCAGCAAGGTGGCCCAATCCTTTTTGTAGCAAAGGACAAGCCTGGACAAACTCTTATAATAGGAAAAGCGCTCCCGAGGACATGGGAATATCGTCAAGCTAGTTTTCATCACGCTCATATGATTCACGTTCGGTACTTTGATAATTTGATATGTGGGTGGACCGGTGCTTGGGTGCTGTTCTTACTTGAACAAGCATCCCACTTATGATTAACCTCTATTGCAAGCATCCACAACTACAAGAAAAGTATTAAGGTAAACCTAACCATAGCATGAAACATATGGATCCAAATCAGCCCCTTACAAAGCAACACATAAACTAGGGTTTAAGCTTCTATCACTCTAGCAACCCATCACCTACTTATTAATTCCCAATGCCTTCCTCTAGGCCCAAAAAATGGTGAAGTGTTATGTAGTCGACGTTCACATAACACCACTAGAGGCTAGACAAGATACATCTCATCAAAATATCGAACGAATACCAAATTCACATGACTACTAATACCAAGACTTCTCCCTTGTCCTCAGGAACAAACGTAATTACTCACAAAGCATATTCATGTTCATAATCAGAGGGTTAATAATATGCATCAAGGATCTGAACATATGATCTTCCACCAAATAAACGAACTAGCATCAACTACAAGGAGTAATCAACACTACTAGCAACTTACTAGCACCAATCCCGTACTTGGAGACAAGAATTGGATACAAGAGATGAACTAGCGTTTGGAGATGAGATGGTGCTGGTGAAGATGTTGATGGAGATTGCCCTCTCCCAATGAGAGGAGCGTTGGTGATGACGATGCTGATGATTTCCCCCTCCCGGAGGGAAGTGTCCCCGGCAGAACAGCTTTGCTAGAGCTCTAGATTGGTTCCACCAAGGTTCCGCCTCATGGCGGCAGAGTCTCGTCCCGAAAGGTTGCCTTCTATTTTTTTTTCTCATTGAAAGACTTCATATAGGAGAAGATGGGCGTCGGAGAGCCACCAGGGGGCCCACGAGGTAGGGGGTGCGCCCCAAGGGGGGCGCCCCCCCCCTCGTGAGCAGGGTGTGGGCCCCCTGGCCTTCATCTTTGGCGACGATTTTTCTTTATTTATTTTAAGATATTCCATAGAGTTTCAAGACTTTTGGAGTTATGCAGAATAGGCCTTCAATAATTGCTCCTTTTCCAGCCCAAAATTCCAGCTGCCGGCATTCTCACTCTACATGTAAACCTTGTAAAATAAGAGAGAATAGCCATAAGTATTGTGACATAACGTGAAATAACAGCCCATAATGCAATAAATATTGATATAAAAGCATGATGCAAAATGGACGTATCAGCTTCCTGGATATTTGTTGCTCTGGGCAACCATACCTCCCTCACCACTGTGCGTCCATGGAGGTACATCGTACTGGTGCGCCCACTATCCGAATGGGCCTCCCATGCCCTTATTGCCACTTTTTTTGCTGTTAGTATAACGCCAGCAGTCAAGTCAAGCAATGCTACTGCTAAAGTGATGCCACATTTAACTAATGCCGCTCTCAGTCTAATGCCAGAGATAAATTTAAGCAGAGCCATTTAATGTCACTGGATCATTTCAGGGTTAGCTGTTGATTGTGGATGTATTAAAGATTTTTCAGCTAAGGCATTCTAATGCTGTTACACAACCAGTATACCAACGATGAAACTTGTTACTACCTTCCGATTTTTGCACTGTTAATGCTTATAGATTACATACCTCACTTTCATGAGATAAGTTAATTTTTTTGTACAGTGTCACCAAAATGCCAAGGCGCTAATGTCATTTTATTTTGGTTAAACTGTACAGACAATTATGAAGACAAGAGGAAAGGTCAAGAGTGGGCACCTCCTTCTCCGACTGTTCTCTTGATTCGTTCGATCAAGTTTTTATGTTTGATCGATTATCAAGATTGGGATAGCAATTTTAAGGCCCCCCGAGTTCGAAATGATATTTACCTTGGAGGTACATGGTTTGCAATTTTTTTATACTGTCATTAGTTAATAATGCTAGTTACCTTCAGACTTCTGTATTTGGTTTAATGCTCATGCACATCTAGTATACCGATGCTGAAACTTGTTACCTTTACATTTTGTATTGTTAATTCTTATAGAAACCTTCCAGTGCTACAGTTTATTGAAATTTGTTCAGTAAAACCATTGTACTGTACCCTGTAATAAACTAACTACTCTACTATTGCACTAGCCACTGGATTAGTGTATAATTGTAGTATTCGAATGGTGTTTCATTAGCGTATGGACATAAATAAAGTGTGGCAAGCTTTCCCAGATATGTGCTCAAGAAAACTACTACCTGTTTTTCTAAATACTAGACGTTTGGGTACTTTAAATTGAACCGTGAAAACATCTTATATTAAGGAACAGAGGGTGTAGAGTTCACTCAAATTATCCCGGTAAAGCTAGTCACACCTTTGTTAAAATTAATGTTCATTATGTTATCGGAGGAGGTCCGTATGTTTGTCTCTAATGCCTGTCTACTACATACCCGACATCATGATGTAATGTTAAGTCATTTCCTTTTGTATAGTGTCACTAAATTGTCAAGGCTTTGATGGCATTTTATTTTAGTAGAACTGCACAAAATTTGCTTAAAAGAAGAGGAAAGGTCAGGAATGGCTCAGTTTTTCAGAAAAAACTATGTATGCCTTCCTGACATCAGCTGTTGTTGCTTTATTTATTCCTTCAAACAGGTGGTTAGAAACAGTCTTGCTACCTTTTCCCATTAATAAATTGGAATGCTTATATTTGTGAGTCTATGCTTCAACTAGTGCCACTTTTATAGTAATCACACTTTCAATATCTATGCAAACAGGGATGCTCGATTTTAGTGGAGCTGCACAAAAAGTCCAACTGGTTCAACATTAGGAGCATGTTTTTTTCCAAACCTTTATATCCAATTGGTGGCACTATGAGCTATTCATTACGAAGGTACATGGTTTGCTACTATCTTGCTACTCTTTTTATACTGTCATTAGATAGTAATAATAGTGGTTTGCATGTGAATTTATTGGCAGGGTGGACCTACATTGGAGGTGCAGGACAGGATTCAATGATTGGATGCTCAATTTCGGTTGTATCGATTTCACCTCTTCCATCACTGCGAACATGGTGTGGTATATGTTTACTAGCTGCTTGATATTTGTGCAGACAGAGATGTCTGCCCGTTGCTATTTGGCAAACAAACAAAGTGTCCGCAATTTGTGTTGAACTGCACAAGAGAATAGTATAGTCACTGCATGCAGTGCCATTTGAAAATAGACACAAAGATTGGATAGTCACTTCATGGACTGCAGAAAAGTAGTACTGTACTATTTACTGGCCAACACTAGGTGCTTCATTGCCTTGGTCTGATTATACAATGGGCATCATTTTCCCTAAGTTAAACTTTGTATTCCGAAAATAGTCTCGCGGTGTGGTCGAGAGAAGACCAAATCATATTGCAGTGGATGTTCCTCCATCATGTGTGGTTCATTCTCATGGTTCCAGCAGTTGGTGAAACCACTTACGTTTGCAAGAGGAATTGTAGACTTCACAAACAAATTTGTCTTTCAGTCTGTACTGAATGTTGGCCAAGAGAAGCAGCCATGTTAGTAGGAAGAACAGATGTTTTTCTAGATCTTTGCTTTTGGAGCTACATATTTGTATATGATCTGTGAATCATTGAGATGCATTAACATGTTGATCTTATGTATGGGAATCGTACTAGTTAGTTTTAGTTGCGACGCAAGATCCGAAGTGGCTGATCTTTGCTTTTGAAGCTACATATTTGTATATGATCTGTGACTCATTGAGATGCATTAACAGTTACTTATTTCTGTCCGCTCAGTGTTTACAAGTTACTAATCGATCACTAGCTAGCCTACAAATGCGCTCCTGCAGTTTTATTTGCGACGCAAGATGCGAAGTGGCAGTTTTTTGAATAAAAATGCCTACCTCTGAAGAAACTGACAAGCTACACTATTGATCGGACACAGCTTCGGGTCACTGACATGTGGTCCAGCCACCTGTTAGACCCACATGTCATAGACAAAAAGGTAGGTGCCTTAAGGCACCGAAGCATTGTCCCGATCGATCCTACATGGATAAAAATGTCTACCTCTGAATAAACTGACAAGCTACACTATCGATCCTACACAGATAAATAGGAATCACGCACGTACTACCTCCTTTCCGGTTTGCAGGGCTCAATTCAAGAAAGGACCTACTTCCTACACGAATAAATAGCGGATCACGCACGTACTAGTACCTCCTTTCTGGTTTGCAGGGCTTAATTCAAACCCCTCACCAACCAAGGTACTCCCTCCGTCTGGGTTTATTAGTCCCATGAGCAAAGCAGCAAGACCAAGGCATGGCAATAATTAACGGCATGCAGAAGTTTAAGCCTAATTAATTCCAGCGATTTAAGTGGCTGCATGCGTGCCCTTGGGTGCGACTCGTTGCATGCTGCTTCGCGTACTGCCTGCGAGCGATTTTGAGTGCCTGCATGCAGTCGGCCGTAATTAAGGCAGCTAACTGATGCGAAAAAAGATACGCTTTAATTGTTGCGGGCTTTTTAAATCCGTGAAATCATTATTGACAAGGAGGGAGATGATTCGAGTGCACTCGTTTGACCGCCATGCCGGTGTGCGACCCAGACGGGATGGGATGGCACAGTAATAAATTCAGTTTCCCTAGTTTTCCACGGCAAGCTGGCGCGCTAAGCCATTATGCATTGAATTCCAATGTCCGTCGCGCTACCTTCCCCCTATAAGTACTGTTTCCCGGCCTTCTCCAGTGCCACCGTGACCCAACTCGCCATATCCTCATAAGCCCCCACCGGCCCGACGTCGCTCGCCACGTCCGCCAAGCCCCCGCCCGTCCGCGGTAGGCGACGCTGCAGGCGGTCACCACCGGAACTAGTGTTTGGTTTTTCACCGAAAGGCAGACGGAGGGAGGAGGCGTTCTATCTGTCTTTAGATGGCAACGCGCAGATCGAGGAGTTGTTGGAGCGCGACCTCATGGCGGAGGAGCAGGAGTTGTTGGAGCACGACCGCCTGGCGGAGGAGCAGCGCATCACCGATTTGCGCCGCCAGCGGGACATGGAGCAGCAGCGCACCGACGCTCTGAGTCGCGAGCAGAGCGCCCGCAAGTGGGCCGACTACGTGGAGGCCGGCGCCCGGCAAATAGCCCTGGAGGCTGTCGGGCACGCACGCGTTCGCGGTGCCGATTTTTACTACCAGCTCGTCAAGTGGGTTTCTCGCTTGGAAGCCGAAGCTTCGGTGGACCACGCCGGCATGGAAAGGGCCAACGCGCGCGAGCAATGCGCCCTATCGCACCTCTGGCAAGTCCGAGGCGAGGCACAGGACGCCGGTGCCAGCGTTTAGCGTGTACCGCCCGCATCGTCTAGTTAGCTAAGAGTAAGTTGTCTATGATGGTTGTCAACGTGGAAGTTCAGTGCTCTATATGTGGATCAGACGTGTTACTTTGCTCTGAATGTTGAACTTTCCGTTTGAACGTATGGAATGGGTTGTTATTTTTTTAAATGGGTTGTATTTGTCCTCCACGGGTTTAGAGGCTGACTTGTGGGCCTAGCAAGTTGACGTGTACACAATCAGGAGATGATTGTACGTGGAGAGGATGACAGCAGGGACCCGCCAAGGTTATGGCAGTACGCAAGCAAGTGCCTCCTTATTTCAAGCCAATAAAAAAGGCTCCTCCTAGTGGATTTCTGACATCTGGGTCCCATGCCATTGTCAACGTAGTCAATAAATGAGAGAATTGCACAATGAGCGGCTGACACCAGGGACCCAGCAGCTTACCCAGTTATTTTTGTTTTGGGTTAATTTGATAAATGCCTCCGAGAAATGCCACTGCAATTTCCAAACTTTGAAAAATGCCATTTCATGCCATTTCTAGTGGCATTTTTTGAAGTCTGGAGTGGTGTTTTACAAAGTTTGCAAACTGCAGTTGCATTTTTCAAAGTTTGCAAAAATTGCAGTGGCATTTTTCAAAGTTTGGAAATTGCAGTGGCATTTTTATGAATCGCCATAATTGGAGTGGCATTTATCTAATTTGTTTTTGAGACGGAAGCAGGGTGTCAACTGGGCTATGCGGGACACTCTGGCCTGTCTAGACAGCCTTTTCTTTTATGTTTACCACAGACCAGCCTAGTAGTTTTTTTTCTTTTTGAAAATGGCTAGCCCAGTTTTTTTGTGATTTGTCAAGTAAGTCACTTTATCAGGCTTGTTGGGATAGACGAGGAGAGCTTCATTCGGCTGGCCAAGAAAATGGCCTATCAGTAATGAGAAATGGGTTGTACATTTTTAAAACACATCAAACCGACAATTAGTTTCAAATATCTTTTTTTCATTTCGAGATTTTAAATTGCATTGATTTTTATGCGTGGACAATTTATTGAATTTTATATTGATATACATTTATTTTTAAAATCAGTCTGAATGTGACTCGAAATTTCAGGATTAAAAATAGCTCAGTCTGCACCGACATACACAAAATTTCGTATAGTTTTTTAACCGTGGCCACAATATGGGCTGTAATGCTAACAAAAAGAATATGGGCTCCAAAAAAAACCGTAAGAATTAGCAAATGGGTTGTAAACTATTTGAAATAATGGCAGATGGGCTGTATGCTGTTTTCCACAGATTTGAGGCTTTCCACAGATGGCTTGTATACTGTTGGATGTCCATCCAACGGCCGCCGTGCTTCTTCAGTCTCTGCTCTTCCTGCTCCAGCCGCTCAAACAAGCGCCGGCGGGATTGCCTGCTCCCTCCTCCCCGCGGCCGGTTGTGCTGCCGCGCAGGCCTCATCGCCCCACCGTACTCCCATCGCTGGCCTAGCCATCCCTCTACTCACCCTCAGTCCCACACATGCTGTTATTCTTCGGTGACGGCAGACGAACCAGTAAACCCTCGTACTCCTCCGCGTGGGAAACAACTGCCGAGTATTCCCTGGCTCCGTGTCGTTCGCTTCCTAGGCCTCGCCGTCGTCCACTGCCCTGGTGCTCTCGGCTCGGCCTGGTCAACGTGGTCAATGAACGACATCCATCGGAAGTGGACTGTATGTGGAGAGGCTGACAGCTGGGTCCACGGCCGCACGCAAGGAAATGCCTCCTTATTACGCGCAAAATAATGATTCCTCCACCTGACATCTGGGACCCACCGAAAGGGCCTCTGTATTTTGCGAAAAAACGTTATCGCCACTGACAGCTCGGACACACCAGCTATATCTTCGCACGCAAGGAAGTGCCTCCTTATTACGCCCAAAAAAAGAATACTCCCCCTGCTAGCTGGGACCCAGTATAGTGGGCCTACTAAGTTGACGGGGATGAATGGCTTTGTCAACTTAGTCAATATGCACGATTCTAGCTGGAGTGACCGTACGATGTCCATCCAACGGCCGTAGTGCTTCTTCAACCTCTGGTCTTCTTGCTCCAGCCGCCCAAAGCAGCGCCGGTCGTGCCGCCTGCTCCTGCCTCCCGTGGCCTGCTGTGCTGCCGCGGAGGTCTCACCGCCCCCATACTACTCCCACCGCTGGCCAGGCCATCCCTCCACTCCACTCACCCACACCCCCTGTTATTCTGCGGAGACGGCAGCGCAGCCGAAGCAGTCAACCCTCGTACTCCTCTCCGCATGGGCATCCACTGCCACGTCTTCCCTGGCTCCACGTCGTCCCCTTCCTAGGCCACGCCGTCGTCCACCGCCGTGGTGCTCTCTGCGCGGCATGGTCAATGTGGTCAACGACCGAATTCCATCGGAAGAATACTGTACGTGGAGAGGCTGACAGCTGGGTCCACGGCAGCCACAAGGAAGTGCCTCCGTATTACGCGGAAAATAATTATTCCTCCACCTAACAGCAGGGACCCACCGGAAGGGCCACCAGTATTTCACGAAAAAATGTTTGCCCCTGACTGCTGGGACCAACCCGACGGGCCACCGTATTTCGCGAAAAAAACGTTCCCTATGCTGGCAGCTCGGACCCACCGGAAGTGCCTCCTTATTATGCACAAAAAAAATGAATACCCCCCTGCTAGCTGGGACCCACCTTGGTGGGAGGCTGACTTGTGGGCCTACTAAGTTGACGGGGACGGAGGGCTTTGTCAACTTAGTCAATATAAACGATTCTAGCTCCAGTGATCGTACGATGTCCATCCAACGGCCGTAGTGCTTCTTCAACCTCTGGTCTCCTTCCTCCAACCGCCCAAAGCAGTGCCGGTCGTGCCGCATGCTCCTGCCTCCCGTGGCCGGATGTGCTGCCGCGAAGGCCTCACCGCCCCCTACTATTCCCACCGCTGGCTAGGCCCTGCGGCGACAGCAGCCTCACACCGCAGCCGAACCAGTGAACCCTCGTACTCCTCTCGGCGCGGGCTTCCACTGCCGCGTCTTCCCCGGCTCCCCATCGTCCCCTTCCTAGGCCTCGCCGTCGTCCATCGCCCTGGTGCTCTCGGCGTGGCGTGGTCAACATGGTCAAGGAATGACTTCCATCGGACGTGGACTGTATGTGGAGAGGCTGACAGCTGGGTCCACAGCCGCAGCAAGGAAGTGCCTCCTTATTACGCGGAAAATAATTATTCCTCCACCTGGCAGCGGGGATCCACCGGACGGGCCACCGTATTTCGCGAAAAAAATGTTTCCCCCCTGACTGCTGGGACCCACCAGCTACACCTTCGCACGCAAGGAAGTGCGTCCGGGCAAAAAAATGATCCTCCCCTCTGACTGTTGGGACCCACCAGCTACATTTTCGCACGCAACGAAGTGCCTGACAGTCGGGACCCACCTGGTCGAAGCGTACGTAGCGTTGTCATTCTGGTCGCGAACGTGTACGTACATACTGGTCGTTGTAGAGGCGCGCACGTGTCGTAGTAGAGGCACGCACGTAGCATGTACACGTACGTACAATGGCGAGGGTGCAAGAAAGAAAATACGGCCACGTACGTACATACGGGCAGGGTCTCGAACGCCTACTCGCGCATATGTACGGCCGGGGCTTGTGTACATGGCTGGGTCAGAATGGAGAAACAGCGTCGTCGTCGTGTTCATGGGGAGGCAACGGAATGCGTCGTGTTCATGGGGAGGCAACGAAACGCGTGGGCGCCAACCGGCTGGGTCAGAACGAAATGCGTGGTCATGTTCATCGGGAGGGCTTGGATGGAACAGGCGATGGAAACGAGGCCTGGCGTACCGCACAACGGAGGAAACGGACCTCCTACGTTCGGAACGGGGTCTTGTTGATCTGGAGGGGTGTGGTGTACAGCAAAACGGAGGAAACGGACCTCGTACGGTCGAAACGGGGGTCCTGTTGATTCGGAGGGGTGTGGCGTACCACAAAACGGAGGAAATGGACCTCCTACGGTCGAAACAGGGGTCCTGTTGATCGGGAGGGGTGTGGCGTACCGCAAAACGGACGAAACGGACTTGTGTTATAGCGCTACGGTCGAAACGGGGGTCCTGTTCATCGGGAGGGGTGTGGCGTACCGCAAAACGGGACTCCATGGGATACTATTCATCTCCACCATCGACCTCCTCCAGCCTCCACGGGCTACCGTCGACCTCCTCCAGCCTCCATGGGCTCCTATTCATCCAGCCTCCACCGCGCGCTACTCCACCAGCTACTGTTCAACCACCCCTCCACGGGCACCCCTCCACCGTCTACTGTTCATCCAGCCCTCCACACCATGGGGTCATGTTCAACCACCCCTCCACGGCCACCCCTCCACCATCTACTGTTCATCCAGCCCTCCACACCACGGGTTCCTGTTCATCCAGAGGCAACGCCACCGCTCACTGTTCATCCAAGCCCCCCCCACAACGCTCACGGTTCATCCAATCGATCGGCTTCAGTTAGCAGCAGTAGCAAAGGAATCGCTCCATCGGGTTTAGTTAAGAGCCATCGATCGATCGCTCGGGTTTAGTAACGCGTAGCCTGTAGTGCAATCGCTCGGGTTCAGTTAGAGCCCAACGCCTCGCTCGGGTTCAGTTAGAGCCAACGCCTCGCACACACACGCATACCTACAAGAGAAACGCGCATCGCTCGGCCCGCGACCTGCCACCGTAACCGGCAACTCCCCGAAATTTTCCTCCCCCTCGCTTCTACCACGGTTTTTTCCGTCATGGATGGCCCAAAGAATGTCATGCAGCTGCATCTCCGGCCCGCCCAGGACGAAAAGCCCATTTTCTGTCATGATTTTTTGTCATAGAAGTAGGAGCGCACCACATCTATGATGATACCGGGTTTTGTCATAATTATCGTCATAAAAGTGTCATATGTATGACAGAAAAAAATTCGTTCGGCCCAAAATGTCACGGATGTGTCTTTTTTTGTAGTGATATGTTTAAGTTTTTTTACTTGAACTGAAGATAGCATATTAGATGCACTGACAGTAACCTCGACATCCTAATCGTGCATCAAGTGGCAGGGGTGTCAATGAACTGATGCTAGCATTTGCAATGTACCATCGGGTTCTTCTTCATAGCAGGACTGATGAACTGATGGACTGACACAAATGTGGGAAGCAGACATTACCTCCAGTGTAGTGTCTTCTTCTTCTACCTCTCGTGGGCGTCTTACTAGCATGTTCTTGGGAGGCGGCGCCATTGACACAGCTCCTCCTTGTGGTGGACGTCTAGCGAAGAGGTTTGTTGAGGAAGCACCTTGTGGGGATCACTGCCCTGGAGAAGGAGCCCCGGCGACGGAGGGAGGCAGGAGGCGGGGATGACGGCTCTCCGTCGATGGATCCGGTGATGGAGGGAGGCAGGAGGCGGGGATGACGGCTCCGTCGATGGATCCGGCAACGAAGGGAGGGAGGAGGCGGGGATCATGGCCCTGTCGATTCCTGCGGCGGAGGGAGACAGGAGGAGGGATCACAACCCCGACGATGGATCCAGCGACGGAGGGATGCAGGAGGCGGGGATCACGGACCTGTCGATTAATCCGGCGATGGAGGGAGGCAGGAGGTGGGGATCACGACCCCGTTGCTGGATCCGACGACAGAAGGATGGAGGAGGCGGCGGCGGATCCGTCACCGGCCACTCACGGCGCCGCAGGCTCCCACGCTGCGGCTGCCGCAGTCGCTCGCTCGCCCACGACGCTAGCCTCCGGCGGAAGAAGGCGCGTTGGGGTCGGGGGATCCTACGGTGTTGTGCGCGTCGCGCCTATAGGTGGAGGGGGTAACAGAATAATATTCTGTTATGGGTAACAGAATAGTCCAGCCCTATATAGCCGGTCTATTCTGCTGATATTAGCAGAATAACTATTCTGATAACACTTCCGCACTGCACGCTCAATGCAAGTGCACGTCATTGTTTGAACCAAGTGTGCTGCAGTACTCACGCGAGTGAACTGCCCGTCGCAAAAAACTGCACGTGGTGTTTTTTCGGTATTGTATTCGCTCCAGTTTTTAAACCGTATGTCGAAACGAGGCATGTAATATACCATTGAAAACCTATGGATTAGGCGCTACTTTGCCATGTTGAACACTTTTCGAGACTCCTCGCGATTTAAGAGTAGTTTTGAAAATGGTGCGACCCATGAATAGTGGCAGCGAGCGTTTTTTCATGATTTCTTCTAAACCGCTCGTAAAAATGAAGCAAATGATACACCGTTGGAAAGATATCGTCGAGGCGCATCTTTTTCATATCTATTATTTTCTCTAATTCACTACGGTTTAAGAGCAGTTTCAAATTTACTAAATCACGAAATTCTGTTTTTAAATTTTTTTGAAATTTTTGGTATTGTTTTCGCTTCAGTTTTCTAACCGTTTGTCAAAATGAGGCGTATGATACGCCATTGGAAAGCTACGGACGAGGCGCAACTTTGATATGTTGAAATGTTTTTGAGATTCCTTACGTTTTTTAGTTAATTTGAAAATCGTGTAGCTGGCGACGATAGACAGCGGCCGTTTTTCGCGAAATTTTTACAAACCGCTAGTCGAAATGATTCAAACGTTACGCCCCTAGAAAGATATCACCGAGACGCAACTTTTTCATGTAGAACACTCTCTCTAATTCCTTACGGTTTAAGAGCAGTTTTAAAAATACGAAAATGCAGACACTGTTTTTTGCGACACCAAAATCGACGAGTGAACCGCATCAGACACATGGATGCACTGCTTCAGACTGAAAACCGCACTGCATCGGATGGACAAGCGAGCTGCATGGTTCTTGTACTCTTTTTTCTATTTTATTTTTATGAATGAGTTCTTTTTTTATGAATGAGAGTGAACCGCAGAGATGAGGCCAAGTGAACCACATCAAGAGGGAAAGTGAAACACAACACGAGTCTAAGTGAAACGTTGAACCATATCATTTGTTGCCCTTTTTTTAACTTTTTTTATAAATGCATCTGAGCTGCATGGTGAGAGCTAGTGAGCTTCATTGGACGGGGAAGCGAGCTGCATTGTTTCTAAATGCATTCCTTATTTTTAAATGGATTGTGTGAAAAGTCCTTCGTAATGGACTTTTTTCAAGACAAAGCGCATTGCATTTGCATGATATTTTAAATGCATTTTTATTTTAAAATGTAGTATTGAAAAGTCTTTCACGGTGGACTTTTTCAGAACAAAGTGCACTGCATTTTTTGTACGTTTTGAAGTACATTTTTGTTTGAAATGGACTGTACTGAAGAGTCCTTCATAGTGGACTTTTTTCCAGAACCAAAGTGCACCGCATTTGCATGATTTTTTAAATGCTTTTTTTAAAAGGTGTGTGCTAAAAAGTCCTTTATAGTGGAATCTTTTTTTGTAGACCTAACTACACTACATTTGCATGTTTTTTATTAAATGTATTTTTGTTTGTAAATGAAGTGTACTCAAGAGTCCTTCATTGTAGACCTTTTTTTAGACCAAAGTGTACCGAATGGTCGAAAAAACTGAACCACGGCAACAAATTCCACAACAGCTAACTACAAGTGCTGAGCATCGAATTGCACACACACGAAGTGAACCTTGTCTTCAATACAAGATAGATGTCGCCTAGAGAAGAGGAGGTCTAGACTGCACACTCGTGAGCCAACACAGCACACACAAAATCAGATAACACAAAAAAACTACAGAAAAATAACATGTATTTAGGGGCTAGCGAAATGAACGCTACTAGCTGCCGAAATACGCACACGCCGCCGAGATGCAATTGAACCAAATGGGAACTGCATGCTGGAGATGCCTGCGTCAATGCGGTGCTTTCAGAGGACACCTAGGAGAGCAGTTCGCCCAGGATCTTCATGTGGTGCAGTTGTCCGGGTGCTGCAGTGCACCTACTCCATGGCATATGCAGGACTGCAGTAGTGGCGGCAGCGAACATCACATCCACCCCGCATGAACTGCTCGTGATGTGCACACAGCTGCTTGCACCGACATGCTGGACTGCTCGGGGGGGTGTTGGTGTGCTGCTTACGCTCACGCAGTGGACTTCATGGCACGGCCGGTTCAGAGCGCTGGCGGAAACTCGTCATCTGGATACGCGAGGACCCAGCCCGACGCCCGGGGGGGGGGAGCTCCTCGTTGGGACTAGATCGACGTAGTAGGGGGGTACCTCCCCGTTGTGGTCGTTGTAGGTGAACGGTGGAGGAGCAACCTGCCATCGGGGGCTTGGATCCGGTGGTCGTTGTAGTCCACAACCATCTGGGAGGCCGGATCCGATGGGTTCTCGCCGCGAGCCCACGACCAGATGCGGTGCTCGGTCAGGGGAGGGGCAGAGCAGGGTGACGGTGGTTGGGGCCACGGTGGCTGGGGCGCGGCTTCGCAGT
>NC_041385.1:176014145-176040323 GCF_002162155.2 Triticum dicoccoides
CGGCGGCGAGCGGCGTGGGGTGGTTGCCGGGGCGGGTGGCGTTGTGTGGTTGCCGAGGTCGAAAGTGGGGAGCACCGTTGAATAGGGGAGTAGTGGGGGTGGGTTGAGATGGTGGTGGTAGTTGGTAGCGAGGTAGGTGGGGGAAGAAGGTGGGGTGGGGGAGCGGGGGCGCGTTCCCCTGCGGGCCGCGAGGAGAAGAAGGCGGGGGTAGTTTGACGAAGGTATTGGGCACTTGGGGTATTAGCAGAATAAGAGAGGTGTTATTAGAATAAGGTCTTAAGGGGTGTTATCATAATAGACCCACCCTATATATGTGTGTGGGGGGGGGCGCCCCTAGCACACACCACACCATTGTCTAGCCGTGTGCGTCGCCCCCTCCACCGTTTACTCCCTAGTCGTATTTTCATAGTGCTTAGGCAAAGCCCTGCGGAGATCACACTTCACCATCACCGTCACCACGCCGTCGTTCTGACGGAACTCGTCAACTACCTCGACGTGTTGCTGGATCAAGAAGGCGAGGGACGTCACTGAGCTGAACGTGTGCAGAACTCGGAGGTGTCGTACATTTGGTACTCGATCGGTGGATCACGAAGAAAGTTCGACTGCATCAACCGCGTTGTGAAACGCTTTCGCTTATGGTCTATGAGTAGACACACTCTCCCCCTCGTTGCTATGCATCTGCATGGACAGTCATTGCGTGTGCATAGAAAAAATTGTTTTTCCATGCAACGATTCCCAACACTCGTAAGTTTGTCTTGTCTTGTGAATAATGTCAAAGAATTGGTAATATTAGTAGACATTAGGAAATGCCTATGAATTATTCGCTTGCTATTGAACCATTTGATGGTTGGGGATTCGATTATATGGGACATTTTCCTTCCTCTAATGGGTATACACATATTTTGGTTGTTGTTGATTACATTACTAAGTGGGTAGAATCTATTTCAACTAGTAGTGATGATCATAACACCTCCATTAAAATTCTTAAAGAAGTTATTTTTACGAGGTTTGGAGTCCCTAGATATTTAATGACTAATGGTGGTTCACACTTTATTCTTGGTGCTTTCCGTAAATTGCTTGCTAAGTATGGTGATAATCATAGAATTGCATCTCCTTATCATCCTTAGTCTAGTGGTCAAGTATAACTGAGCAATCGAGAAATAAAAGTGATCTTGCAAAAGATTGTTAATAGATCCAGAAAGAATTGGTCTAAGAAACTTGATGACACATTATGGGCTTATAGAACTACTTATAAAAACCCTATGGGTATGTCTCCGTATAAAATGGTTTATGGAAAAGCATGTCCCTTACCTCTTGAGCTAGAACATAAGGCTTATTGGGCAATTAAAGAGCTCAACTATGATTTCAAACTTGCTGGTGAAAAGAGGTTATTTGACATTAGCTCACCTGATGAATGGAGAACCTAGACCTAGGAAAATTCCAAGTTGTTTAAAGAGAAAGTTAAAAGATGGTATGATAAAAGGATACAAAAGCGTGAATTCAATGTAGGTGACCATGCCTTGCTATACAATTATCGTTTAAGATTTTTTGCAGGAAAACTTGTCTCTAAATGGGAAGGTCCTTACATTGTTGAGGAAGTTTATCATTCTGGTGCCATCAAGATCAACAACGCTGAAGGCAATAACCCGAAGGTGATAAATGGGCAAAGAATCAAACATTATATATCAGGTACTCCCATAAATGTTGAAACAAATATTATTAATACCATAACACCGGAGGAGTACATAAGGAGAGCTACCAGAACGTTTCAAACTCCTAAAAAGGAATAGGTATTTGGTACGGTAAGTAAACTGACTTCAAAACGTTTCCATTAGCAATTTTACTCCATTTTGGAATATTTCAAAATTAGGAAAATAAAAAGTAGTCCAAAAAGTGCACGAGGAGGCGACAAGACGTGGGGGTGTGCCCTACCCCCCTGGGCACGCCTCCTAGGCTTGTGGCCACGTCGTGTGCCCTCTGGACTCCATTTTCTTGTAGAACACTCCTTTTGGTCGGTAAAAATTCATTATATAATCTCCCAAAGGTCTTGACCACCATATCACATCAATATCTCATGTTTTCATTTTGAGCTGTTTTTTGCCAGAGTTTTCAAGGCCAGACATCATGTCTTCCTCCTCCTCCAAGAATGTGGAAAACAATGCTTGGTTGATGCAGATGGAACTCAAGAGGGCAAAAGCCGAGGAAGTCGCGATGGAAGAAGATCAAGGTGATTCGCTTGAGGTCCACCCTCCGACTTTGAAGAGAGGCACTCTGGCTGGCATCTCCACTATTCCCAATCCCCATCATGCAGTAGGGACTACAAGCAACCATGAAGGCCAACAGATACAAGGACTTCCCCCTAGGAGGCCCATACACAGGTTACATCGGAATAACTTTCATAATCTAGTCCATAATTATGGGGTGGAGAATACACCTCGCACAAACATACCACTACTGCAGGATGCTGCTAACGCGAGACTACGATCAGAGACCCTTCGACGAAATAGTGTGCGATGCAATAATCACAAATGGTGGTGTGAAAAACTATCAAAAAGGTGCAAAACGTTTGCGATGACGGATGGATCAAACATGGTTCAGATTTTTGTTGCGTGTGTGATTCAGGGCATACGCTTCAGTTTTGTTAACTGTTTGCAATGAGGGTGAACAAAAGAAACGGGCTGCCATATGAAGGCATGTGCGATGTAGAGCATACGGTTCACTCAGATGAACTATTTGCGATGAGGAGAAACAACCGAAACGGGCAGCCAGATGAAGGTGTGTGTGATATACGGCATACAGTTCACTTGGATGAACTGTTTGCGTGGAGCCAAGAGAACAGAAATGGTTCAACTTAACAAGACGTGTGTGATATGCGGAAAAAAGGTCTGTAATTAGAAATGTGTGGGAAGACCGATAACAACATAGACGATTCCTGTTAAAAAGCCGTGTGTGTTGTGAGTTGATATGTCTCCAATGTATCTATATTTTTTGATTGTTCCATGCTATTATATTACCAGTTTTGGATGTTTATGGGCTTTATTATACACTTTTATGTATTATTTTTGGGACTAACCTATTAACCGGAGGCCCGGCCCAAATTGCCGTTTTCTTGCCTATTTCAGTGTTTCGAAGAAAAGGAATATCAAACGGAGTCCAAATAGAATGAAACCTTCGGGAGAGTTATTTTTGGAACGGAAGCAATCCAGGAGACTTGGAGTAGACGCCAGGGAAGCTTCGTGGAAGCCACGAGGCAGGGAGGCGCGCCCTACCCCCCTGGGCGCGCGCCCCACCCTCGTGGGCCCCTCGTGGCTCCCCTGACTGACTTCTTTCCTATATATATCCGTATATCCTAAAAACATCGAGAAGCACAATAGATCGGGAGTTCCGCCGCTGCAAGCCTCTATAGCCACCAAAAACCAATCGGGGCCCTGTTCCGGCACCCTGCCGGAGGGGGGATCCCTCACCAGTGGCCATCTTCATCATCCCGGTGCTCTCCATGACGAGGAGGGAGTAGTTCACCCTCGGGGCTGAGGGTATGTACCAGTAGCTATGTGCTTGATCTCTCTCTCTCTCTCTCTCTCTCTCTCTCTCTCTCTCTCTCTCTCTCTCTCTCTCGTGTTCTTGATTTGGCACGATCTTGATGTATCGCGAGCTTCGCTATCATAGTTGGATCTTATGATGTTTCTCCCCCTCTACTCTCTTGTAATGGATTGAGTTTTCCCTTTGAAGTTACCTTATCGGATTGAGTCTTTAAGGATTGGAGAACACTTGATGTATGTCTTGCATGTGCTTATCTGTGGTGACAATGGGATATTCACATGATCTACTTGATGTATGTTTTGGTGATCACCTTGCGGTTTCAGTGACCTTGTGAACTTATGCATAGGGGTTGGCACACGTTTTCGTCTTGACTCTTCGGTTGAAACTTTAGGGCACTCTTTAAAGTACTTTGTGTTGGTAGATTAGATGAATCTGAGATTGTGTGATGCATGTCATATAATCATGCCACGGATACTTGAGGTGACATTGGAGTATCTAGGTGACATTAGGGTTTTGGTTGATTTGTGTCTTAAGGTGTTATTCTAGAACGAACTCTGTGATAGATTGAACGTAAAGAATAGCTTCGTGTTATTTTACTACGGACTCTTGAATAGATCGATCAGAAAGGATAACTTTGAGGTGGTTTCGTACCCTACAATAATCTCTTCGTTTGTTCTCTGCTATTAGTGACTTTGGAGTGACTCTTTGTTGCATGTTGAGGGATAGTTATATGATCTAATTATGTTATTATTGTTTAGCAAACTTGCACTAGTGAAAGTATGAACCCTAGGCCTTGTTTCCTAGCATTGCAATACCGTTTACGCTCACTTTTACCACTTGCTACGTTGCTGTTTTTATATTTTCATATTACAAAAACCTATATCTACCATCCATATTGCACTTGTATCACCATCTCTTCGCCGAACTAGTGCACCTATACAATTTACCATTGTATTGGATGTGTTGGGGACACAAGAGACTCTTTGTTATTTGGTTGCAGGGTTGTTTGATAGAGACCATCTTCATCCTACGCCTCCCACGGATTGATAAACCTTAGGTCATCCACTTGAGGGAAATTTGCTACTGTCCTAAAAGCCTCTGCTCTTGGAGGCCCAACAATGTCTACAAGAAGAAGGTTGCGTAGTAGACATCAAGCTCTTTTCTGGCGCCGTTGCCGAGGAGGTGAGTGCTTGAAGGTATATCTTTAGATCTTGCAATCGAATATTTTTGTTGTTTGTTTTATCACTAGTTTAGTCTATAAAAGAAAACTACAAAAAACGGAATTGAGTTTGCCTCATACGCTTCATTTTTTTAATATCTTTCGTGAAAATTATGGAAAGGAAAATTGTGCTCAATTGCTAGAAGAAGAATGCATTAAAATGTTTGGTACTAGATCTTTGTATGATGAGCATGATTGCAATGTTGTTAGTATGAATTCCTTGAATATCCATGATGCTAATGATATGCAAAGCCACAAGCTTGGGGTAGCTATGTTTGATGAAGATGATATTTTTTGCCCCCCAAGTTTTGATGAGCAAATTTATTATGATGAAAGCATGCCTCCTATTTATGATGATTATTGTGATGATACGTATGCCATAAAGAATAAACTTGCTTATGTGGAGAGTAGTAAAATTTCTATGCAAGTAGATCATGAAGAGAATGCTTTATGTGCTGGTTATATTGTTGAATTCGTTCGTGATGCTGCCGAAAGTTATTATGAGGGAGGAACATATGCTTGTAGGAATTGCAATAATATCAAGTTTCCTCTCTGTGTGCTTAAAATCTTGAAGTTATGCTTGTTTTACCTTCCTATGCTAGTTGATTATTGTCCCCATAAATTGTTTGCTCACTCTATGCATGGGAAGTGGGTTAGACTTAAATCTGCTAGTCATATGCTTCATGATGTTCCCGTTATGTTTCAATTCTTATCTTTTACGTGAGCATCATTGTCTTCATCATGCCTAGCTAAAAAGGCACTAAAGAAAAGCGCTTGTTGGGAGACAACCCAATATTTACCCTTACTGTTTTTGTGTGTTCACATGATTATGATACTATAGTAATCATGTTTTATAGCTTTTGTTTCAATAAAGTGCCAAATAAGACCTTTAGGATAGCTTACGGTGATAGTTGTGTTGATCCTGTTGAAAATCAGAAACTTTTGCACCAAGTAAATTAGTTTTGATAATTCAAAGAAACGTGATTTTGATATGATTATTTTTGCTATGGATTCGTACACAAATTGCCCAGGTTTTTCTAATTCGGTAGGATTTTTGGAGTTCCAGACGTATGCGTTTGATACAGATTACTACAGACTGTTCTGTTTTTGACAGATTCTGTTCTCTATGTGTTGTTTGTTTATTTTGATGAATCTATGAGTAGTATCGGAGGGTATGAACCATAGAGAAGTTGGAATAAAGTATATATTACACCAATATGAATTTAGAATCAGTGCATAACAGTACCTAAGTGGTGCTTTATTTTCTTATACTAACGGAGCTTACGAGTTTTCTGTTAAGTTATGTGTTGTGAAGTTTTCAAGTTTTGGGTAAAGATTCAATGGACTATGGAATAAGGAGTGGCAAGAGCCTAATCTTGGGGATTCCCAAGGAACCCCAAGGTAATATTTAAGGACAATGAAGAGCCTAAGCTTGGGGATGCCCCAGATGGCATCCCCTCTTTCGTCTTCATTCATCGGTAACTTTACTTGGAGCTATATTTTTATTCACCACATGATATGTATTTTGCTTGGAGCATCATGTCATTTTATTTTGTTTTGCTTGTTGTTTGAATAATATCCCATGATCTGAAATTCTTAAATGTTATAGAGTCTTCACATAGTTGCATAATTATTCGACTAATCATTGATTTTCACTTATATCTTTCTGAGTAGTTTGTCATTTGCTCTAGTGCTTCACTTATATCTTTTTAGAGCACGGTGGTGGTTTTATTTTGTAGAAATTATTGATCTCTCATGCCTCACTTATATCATTTTGATATTCTTTTAGAACATCATGGTATTTGCTATGGTTATAAATTTTGTCCTTATATGATGGGCATCCAAGTTGGGTATAATAAAAACTATCATAGAAAGTGCATTGAATACTATGATTAATTTGATGATTAATGATTGTTTTGAGATATGAAGATGGTAATATTAGAGTCGTGCTAGTGGAGTAATTGTGAATTTGAATAATACTTGTATTGAAGTTTGTGATTCCCGTAGCATGCACGTATGGTGAACCGTTATGTGATGAAGTTGGAGCATGATTTATTTATTAATTGTCATCCTTATGAGTGGCGGTCGGGGATGAGCGATGGTCTTTTCCTACCAATCTACCCCCTAGGAGCATGCGCGTAGTACTTCGTTTCAATAACTTGTAGATTTTTGCAATAAGTATACGAGTTCTTTATGACTAATGTTGAGTTCATGGATTATACGCACTCTCACACTTCCACCATTGCTAGCCTCTCTTGTGCCGCGCAACTATCGCCGGTACCATACACCCACCATATACCTTCCTCAAAACAGCCGTCATACCTACCTATTATGGCATTTCCATAGCCATTCCAAGATATATTTCCATGCAACTTTCCACCGTTCCGTTTATTATGACACGCTCCATCATTGTCATATTGCTTCTGCATAATCTAGTAGTTGACATCGTATTCGTGGCAAAGCCACCTTCATAATTCTTTCACATGTCACTCTTGATTCATTGCATATCCCGGTACACCGCCGGAGGCATTCATATAGAGTCATATTTTGTTCTAAGTATCGAGTTGTAAGTAAATAAAAGTGTGATGATCTTCATTACTAGAGCATTGTCCCGGTGAGGAAAGGATGATGGAGACTATGATTCCCCCACAAGTCGGGATGAGACTCCGGATGAAAAAAGAAGAAGAGAAAGGCCATAAAAAAGAGAAAGGCCATAAAAAAGAGAAAGGCCCAAAAAATGAGAGAAAAAGAGAGAAGGGACAATGCTACTATCCTTTTACCACACTTGTGCTTCAAAGTAGCACCATGATCTTCATGATAGAGAGTCTCCAATTTTGTCACTTTCATATACTAGTGGGATTTTTCATTATAGAACTTGGCTTGTATATTCCAATGATGGGCTTCCTCAAAATGCCCTAGGTCTTCCTGAGCAAGCAAGTTGGATGCACACCCACTTAGTTTCTTTCTGAGCTTTCATACACTTATAGCTCTAGTGCATCCGTTGCATGGCAATCCCTACTCACTCACATTGATGTATATTCATGGGCATCTCCATAGCATGTTGATACGCCTAGTTGATGTGAGACTATCTTCTCCTTTTTTGTTTTCTCCACAACCACCACTCTATTCCACATATAGTGCTATATCCATGGCTCATGCTCATGTATTGCGTTAAAGTTGAAAAAGTTTGAGAATACTAAAGTATGAAACAATTGCTTGGCTTTTCATCGGGGTTGTGCATGATTAAATACTTTGTGTGATGAAGATAGAGCATAACCAGACTATATGATTTTGTAGGGATAGCTTTCTTTAGCCATGTTATTTTGAGAAGACATCATTACCTTGTTAGTATGCTTGAAGTAGTATTGTTTTCATGTCAATATGAACTTTTATCTTGAATCATTTGGATCTGAACATTCATGCCACAATAAAAAAAGTTACATTGAGAAATATGCTAGGTAGCATTCCACATCAAAAATTCTGTTTTTATCATTTACCTACTCGAGGATGAGCAGGAATTAAGCCTGGGGATGCTTGATACGTCTCCAACGTATCTATAATTTTTGATTGTTCCATGCTATTATATTACCCGTTTTGGATGTTTATGGGCTTTATTATACACTTCTATATTATTTTTGGGACTAACCTATTAACCGGAGGCCCAGCCCAAATTTTTGATTTCTTGCCTATTTCAGTGTTTCGAAGAAAGGAATATCAAACGGGGTCCAAACGGAACTCCAAACGGAATGAAACCTTCGGGAGAGTTATTTTTGGAACGGAAGCAATCCAAGAGACTTGGAGTAGATGTCGGGGAAGCTTCGAGGAAGCCACGAGGTAGGGAGGCGTGCCCCCCATCCTCGTGGGCCCCTTGTGGCTCCCCTGACCGACTTCTTTCACCTATATATATCCATATACCCTAAAAACATCAAGAAGCACAACAGATTGGGAGTTCCGCCGCCGCAAGCCTCTGTAGCCAATAAAAACCAATCAGGACCGTGTTCTGGCACCCTGCCGGAGGGGGGGTCCCTCTCCGGTGGCCATCTTCATCATCCTGGCGCTCTCCATGATGAGGAGGGAGTAGTTCACCTCGGGGCTGAGGGTATGTACCAGTAGCTATGTGTTTGACCTCTCTCTCTCTCTCTTGTTCTTGATTTGGCACAATCTTGAGGTATCGCGAGCTTTGCTATTATAGTTGGATCTTATGATGTTTCTCCTCCTCTACTCTCTTGTAATGGATTGAGTTTTCCCTTTGAAGTTATCTTATCGGATTGAGTCTTTAAGGATTGGAGAACACTTGATGTATGTCTTGCATGTGCTTATCTGTGGTGACAATGGGATATTCACATGATCTACTTGATGTACGTTTTGGTGATCAACTTGCGGGTTCAGTGACCTTGTGAACTTATGCATAGGGGTTGGAACACGTTTTCGTCTTGACTCTTCCGTAGAAACTTTGGGGCACTCTTTGAAGTACTTTGTGTTGGTTGAATAGATGAATCTGAGATTGTGTGATGCATATCATATAATCATGCCCACGGATACTTGAGGTGACATTGGAGTATCTAGGTGACATTAGGGTTTTGGTTGATTTGTGTCTTAAGGTGTTATTATAGTACGAACTCTATGATAGATCGAACGAAAAGAATAGCTTCGTGTTATTTTACTACGGACTCTTGAATAGATCAATCAGAAAGGATAACTTTGAGGTGGTTTCGTACACTACAATTATCTCTTCGTTTGTTCTCTGCTATTAGTGACTTTGGAGTGACTCTTTGTTGCATGTTGAGGGATAGTTATATGATCTAATTATGTTATTATTGTTTAGAGAACTTGCACTAGTGAAAGTATGAACCCTAGGCCTTGTTTCCTAGCATTGCAGTATCGTTTACGCTAACTTTTACCACTTGCTACCTTGTTGTTTTGATATTTTCATATTACAAAAACCTATATCTACCATCCATATTGCACTTGTATCAACATCTCTTCGCCGAACTAGTGCATCTATACAATTTACCATTGTATTGGATGTGTTGGGGACACAAGAGACTCTTTGTTATTTGGTTGCCGGGTTGTTTGAGAGAAACCATCTTCATCCTACGCCTCCCACGGATTGATAAACCTTAGGTCATCCACTTGAGGGAAATTTGCTACTGTCCTACAAACTTGTGCACTTGGAGGCCCAACAACGTCTACAAGAAGAAGGTTGCGTAGTAGACATCAAGCTCTTTTCTGGCGCCGTTGTCGTGGAGGTGAGTGCTTGAAGGTATATCTTTAGATCTTGCAATCGAATATTTTTGTTTCTTGTTTTATCACTAGTTTAGTCTATAAAAGAAAACTACAAAAAATGGAATTGAGTTTGCTTCATACTCTTCATCTTTTTAATATCTTTCGTGAAAATGATGGAAAGGAAAATTGTGCTTAATTGCTAGAATAAGAATGCATTAAAATGTTTGGTACTAGATCTTTGTATGATGAGCATGATTGCAATGTTGTTAGTATGAATTCCTTGAATATCCATGATGCTAATGATATGCAAAGCCACAAGCTTGGGGAAGCTATGTTTGATGAAGATGATATTTTTTGTCCCCCAAGTTTTGATGAGCAAATTTGTTATGATGAAAGCAAGCCTCCTATTTATGATGATTATTGTGATGATACGTATGCCATAAAGAATAAACTTGCTTATGTGGAGAGTAGTAAAATTTCTATGCAAGTAAATCATGAAAAAATTCTTTATGTGTTGGTTATATTGTTGAATTCATTCATGATGCTGCTGAAAGTTATTATGAGGGAGGAACATATGCTTGTAGGAATTGCAATAATATCAAGTTTCCTCTCTATGTGCTTAAAATCTTGAAGTTATGCTTGTTTTGCCTTCCTATGCTAGTTGGTTATTGTTCCCAAAAATTGTTTGCTCACAAAATCCCTATGCATAGGAAGTGGGTTAGACTTAAATGTTCTAATCATATGCTTCATGATGCTCCCGTTATGTTTCAAATCTTATCTTCTATGTGAGCATTATTGTCATCATCAAGCCTAGCTAAAAAGCCATTAAAGAAAAGTGCTTGTTGGGAGACAACCCAATATTTACCCTTATTGTTGTTGTGTGTTCACATGATTATCCTACTGTAGTAATCATGTTTTATAGCTTGAATATCGACGACACCGAGGAGGAGCTCCGGCGCGCGTTGCTTGCCACGGTCGCGGGGTGCAGGACCGAGGTCTCATGTCAGGAAGTCTCCGACGTGATCTGCTCGCGTTTTGGCATCCCAGAGGCGCGCTTCTCGGTTCACCGCCGCTTGCCAGAGGATTTCCTCATCCGCTTCCAGCGTGCGGAGGATCAGGCCCTGGTGGCCAATGATGGCATTCGCACCGCCCACTTCCGCCTGCTCCTTCACTCGTGGAGCACGCTTGCCAGTGCGGAGCAGGTGCGCGACCGCTTCCGGGTGCACCTCGAGCTCACTGGGGTGCCTGACCATGTCTGGCACCGCGCAACCGCGGTCACGCTGCTCTCGCTGTTATGCTTGGTGGAGCACCTCGAGCTGCCCACTCACCCTGGCGTCGATCTGTACATCTTCCGGCTCACGGCCTGGACGGCTAACCCTGACGCGATCCCCCTCGTCGCCGACCTCTTCCTCCCGGTGCGTGATGGCGTTTCCGTCGACGCGGACCCTGACGTTGTGGAGCACCTTGGCATGGACCTACTGCGTTTTCCAGTAGCGATTCATGTGGCCTGCTGCGAGGATTTTCGTCGACCCGTCCCGCCGCCTTCGCCGCCGCGTGTCTCTCCAGGCCTCGACTCCGATGATGGCGCTCGCCCTGGCCAGGGCTCTCCACCCTGCCCTGCGCCTTGGTCGCGCCACTATGATCACCCTCCAGTGCCGCCACGACGTGATGCTGTCGGCCCCTCGCGCCAGTCCGGCCGCTCCAATCGCCGCCGTGGAGGTCGCCGCCGCAACCACCCGCTCGCCGTTTCGCGCATCTGGCATGGGGTTCTCAGGCCATACCCGCCGGTCATGGCTTGCGTCACGCAGGGCCTTGCAAAGCTGCGCCTGGGGGACAAGGCGGCTTTCCATAAAGCCGCGATGACAACTGGCCATCCCACCCCGTCCGAGCCCGTTGGCGCGGCCAGTTCAAATTCCAATCCTATTGACCGGGTCGCTGCTCCCGCGCTCACCACCCCACCGCTTGCCAATGTGGCATCGCCTGCCTCGCCCGAGCACCTTCTGGAGACCGGCGCACACCCCCAGGCTGATCCCGCCCCTGTGATCGCCCCTTGCCTGCTGCTGCTTTGTGTGGCCCCACCAGGATCCACGATAAACCCGCTGGCCGATCCCGAGGAAAGCAACAGCGGGCCATCCTCCCCTTCCCCTGCGGGACAGTTGGTTTTGTCCAGCCAAGGCGCGGACCCACCAGGCCCCTTGCGCTGCCCCGCCATTGGGCCACACCCCCCGCCTCGGATCCTACTGCGCAAGATTCGCACGCTTTGATCCCGAGTGATCCCGCACCCTTAGTGACTGATTTTTCCCATGCAGCCGCCCCGGACTCACCATGTGGCGGGCATGCCGACATGGAACCTGTGGACGCTTTTTTAGGCTCCATCCAAAGGCCGATCACGCAGATTCTCCCTGCGCCCCCCTCCCGCTCCCGTAGGAAGGAATTACCGCCGAACTTCAGGCCCCGTCGGAGTGGCAGGATTGCCAAGGCTGATTGTGGCCTCAACTCTGAGCTCAAGGCCAAGAAGGTGCTCCTCTGTCGCCTCGGGCTCGTCTCGGACGACGCCCCCATCTCCGATGCAACTCTGGCGAAGTACGAGTGCCTCTTCCAGAGGCCGCTGGCGCATGACGTGTTGCAGGCATTCGCCGACCTCTTCGGCCGGCGCATCCCCGAGCTTCTCGACCCGCCTGTCAACTCGCCCTCCCCCCTGCCTCGCGCTGTCAAGGCCTAGTGGCTGCCTAGGCCACCGCAGGACTCCACCTCCCTCCATGGATCACAACCTTCGCATTGTGTTCTGGAACGTGTGTGGCCTTAATGCCCCGGCCAAGCGCACCGCCATTCGCAGCGTGATCGCCGCTGCCTCGCCTTGTATTGTTTGCATCCAAGAGACTAAGATGGTTTCTCTCTCGTCCTCGTTTGTCACTGAGACGCTCAGCTCGTCCTTCTCTGTGTTTTTCTTCCTTCCCGCGGATGGGACCCGTGGGGGTATCCTGCTTGCTTGGCGCCCGAACATGATCGCGCTTTCCGATCCATGCCGCGGCGAGCACCACATCACTGTGCTGGCCTCTTCTCTCGATGGTGCCCATCAATGGTAGCTCACTGGCGTTTATGGCCCGCAAGGTGATGATGACAAGCTGATTGCGTGCCTTGATGCAGCGCAGGACTTCCGGCCCCTTTCCCCGGCCGAGGCCTGGCTGCGTAGGCACCTCAAAGGGGCGTACCTGGGGCTGGCGTCGCTCGAGCGCTCGATCTCGCGCCAGCGTGTCAGACTGTCCTGGTTGCGGGACGACGACGCTGGTCAGAAGTTCTTCAGGGTGCATGCAGCGCACCGCAAGTAGAAGAACCGGATCATCGAGTTGCAGGTCGGAGACACATCCGTCTCCGACCCGGCCGCTCTTGCTGAAGCTGCTTATCGTCACTTCTCCCGCATCCTTGGATCGGCGAAGCTGCTGCCTTTCTCCTTAGACCTCTCCGCGCTCCACGTTGGGCCATTCGACCTCTCCAGCCTCGACGCACCTTTCTCTGAGGACGAGATCTGGGCTGCGGTCAAAAGCTTACTGCTCGGAAAGGTGCCCGGCCCCGATGGTTTCACCGCCAAATTCCTCCAAAGTGTGTGGGACGTGATCAAGCATGAAATATGCGCCATCTTTGATAAGCTATATGCACTCAACGGGCGCGGTTTCCAGAGGCTCAATGAGGCGCTCCTCACCCTCCTTCCGAAGAAGCAAGATGCGGCATCTCTCTTCAACTATTGCCCCATTATTCTCATCCATATCATTGCGAAGCTGTTCGCGAAGGCGCTCTCTCTTCGGCTGGCACCTCACCTGGTCAAGATGGTCTCTACCAATCAAAGTGCATTCATCGCCAAGCATCCACGACAACTTCCTCCTTGTTCAACAGACGGCTAGACTTCTTCACAACCTCAAGATGCCGCGGATGCTCCTCAAGCTCGACATCGCGAGGGCTTTCGACTCGGTGGCATGGCCCTTTCTGCTGGACACGCTGAAGCACCTAGGCTTTGGAGACCGATGGTGCGAATGGATCTCCATCCTGCTCTCTATCGCATCGACACGTGTGCTTGTCAATGGCATCCCCAGGCCACCAATTCTTCACGCGTGCGGGCTACGACAAGTGGACCCCATTTCCCCAATGCTCTTCGTCATCATCATCAACGTGCTCAACTCGCTCCTTCAGCGAGCCGTCGAGCGCGGCCTCCTCCAGCGGCTGACCGCTCGGCACCTGCCTTCGAGCATCTCCCTCTACACTGATGATGTTGTCATCTTCAGCCACCCCGACACCCATGACATCCGCGCTATTCGCCGCATATTGGACGTCTTCGGCAAGGCGTCCGGGCTCTGCACAAACCTCGCCAAGTGCTCGGCCTCCCCCATACGCTGCGACGAGGGGCACATTGCCACGATCACGGCTGAGATGGCCTGCCCGATTGCTTAATTCCCGATGAAGTACCTTGGCCTCCCGCTTTCCCTCCGTAAGCCCTCGACAGTTGACCTTATGGTGCTCGTCTACAAGCTCGAGGGGAAGCTCTCTACTTGGCTGGGATCCATGCTCTCCTTGGGGGATCGCCTCGCGCTCTGTCGGCACGTCCTCTGTGCCATGCCCATCCACATCCTCGTCGCCATTGTCATCAACAAGTCCATCCTTGCTCGAGTCAACCGGATCGTTCGAGGCTTCCTTTGGGTTGGCGGTAAGGACGCACGTGGAGGGCAATGCTGAGTGAACTGGGATCGGGTGTGTCACCCCACCTTCCTCGGCGGCTTGGGAATCCGCGACCTGCAGCGCGCTGGCGTCACCCTGCACACTTGATGGCTCTGGCTCCAGCGTACCGATGCTTCACGCCCCTGGAGTCAACTGCACCTCCCCCATGGCCCTGCGGCCTCACAGATTTTTAGAGCCTCCACCACCTGGGAGGTGCGTGATGGTTGCACCTGGAAGTTCTGGACTGACCCTTGGATTGATGGCAAGGCCATCCCCGAGCTTGCCCCTCTCATGTTCTCCCTGGTCTCCAGACGGCATCGCCGTGATTTAACGGTGGCCGAGGGCCTTCCTGAGCATGCCTGGGTGCGCGACATTGTCGGCGCGCTCGGCCCGGCCTTCCTGCTTCAATACGTCGACCTTTGGCGCATGCCACAAAACGCTACCCTCTCGGCTGGGCCTGATGTGCTACGATGGAAGTGGACGGAGTCCAGCGTCTACTATGCCAAATCCTGCTACCTTGCGCTCTTTCATGGATCTACGACCGACGCGTCCTGGAAGCTCACCTAGAAGACTTGGGCCCCCTTACGTATCAAGGTATTCATCTGGCTTGCCTTGCAGGACCGATGCTGGACGGCCGACCGCCTTGCCCGGCGAGGGCTGCCCCACAATGACAGTTGTATGCTGTGCGACCAGACCACTGAGGACATGCACCACTTGTTCACCTCCTGCCCCTTCTCCCGCCAAATTTGGCATGAGGTCCTTTCTTGGTGCCGATCGACTGCCACGATCCCAAACCCCGACACACCATTCGCGGATTGGTGTATAGATACTTGCACTTCATCACCCACGGCTCTGCGGAAGGGACTCTGCTCCATCATCGCTCTCACCGCATGGGCCATCTGGAAGCACCGGAATGGATGCGTGTTCGATCAGCGACAACCCTCGGTCGCAGCTCTACTGCAATCCATTCAAGAAGATGCTCGCTTGTGGGCTAGTGCCGGCACCAACGGCTTGGCAAACTTGATACCTGAGATTTAGGCTTAACTTTTGTGTAATGAGGGATGAGCAGCCCCTCTCCTAGCTGCTCCGGCCACTTGTGCCCGCGCCGGCTTGTGTACGCGTGGCCAGTGTCAGCATGTCTCTCTGTACTTTCACCCCTCCTATCAATGCAATGATACGCAATCTTTGCATATTCGCGAAAAAATGTTTTATACCTTTTGTTTCAATAAAGTGCCAAGTAAGACCTTTAGGATACCTTACGGTGATAGTTGTGTTGATCCTGCTGAAAATCAGAAACTTTTGCACCCAGTAAATTAGTTTTTATAATTCACAAAAACGTGCTTTTGATCTGGTTCTTGTTTCTATGATTGGTACACAAATTTCCCAGGCTTTCCTAATTTGGTAGGATTTTTGGAGTTCTAGAAGTATACGTTTGATATAGATTACTACAGACTGTTCTGTTTTTGACAAATTCAGTTCTCTATGTGTTGTTTGCTTATTTTGATGAATCTATGAGTAGTATCGGAGGGTATGAACCATAGAGAAGTTGGAATACAGTAGATATTACACCAATATGAATTTAGAATGAGTTCATAACAGTACCTAAGTGCCCCAGATCTTGTATTGGCCCTGGATGTCGACAAGATTCTGGCAGGCGATGCCTGAATTCTTGAGCACCTTGACATCGTTGGTGATGTCCATCGTCGAGAACATGTAGTGGGGGTTGTTGACAAACCTGGTGAAATGCTCACAAGGCCTTGTGGCCAGGCAGTAGTGGTAGACAAGGACGTGGTTGCGCACGCACATATGGGCGACGGCGACCTTGGGACGAGACCCGGCACGAGTGCGGGTGTACTCGAGGTCGAACCCGACCACCTTGTACTTTTCCTTGCCAAGAAACAACTCCATGGTGTGGATGGAGTGCACCACCCAGACTGGGTTGTTGGTGTACACCACCGAGAGCTCTGTGAACATTCGGTGGGTGTCCACCACGGCATGCATGGTGAACTACTGCTCGTCATCGGCAGACGCTTGGAGCGTCGTTGGAGCCGCGCACGATACCCTCTAAGAACTTGTCATGGTGGGTACGCTTCTTGCAATGGTGGGGCGTGATCGAAAGGTTGAAGAGACACAAGAGGCTTAAATGGCCGCTGTAACAAATGGGGGCCAGCCGACCTGTAGTTGTCACGTCTTGTCACGACTTTCGTAGCGGAGGATTCTAGTGCATGCTTGACAACACCGGTCCGCAGTTTGACCACACGTGGGCTCAGAGAGGCGCCAAATGTATTGTCGGTGAGCCTGTTCCCGCGCTACCGTGCAGTTTACCGCGCAAGCTTCCCGTCTGGCTTGGTTTGCCACGCGTCGGCTAGAAGAGGGAGAAATCATGGGCGTTCATTGGCAAAAAGCTTTGTAAAAATGAAGTGTGTGGAATGAATTTGGTCATAAGTTTACCGTGGGTGATGAGGTAAAAGTTACACAGAAGGCTGATGATGGACACTCAAGTGCGATAAATAATTCTACGCTCTATAGGTGACACGGTGGAAGAAACCAACTGTGTGCAACAATGTCGAAGATCACGGTCGAGTTAGCTATACAGATCGTCTGTTGTGAGATCGACAAGGTAAACATATTCGAGAATGGTTAATAAAATCAAATCTACGACCATTGCATATTAAGGTCAAAATAGTGCTACCAATATACGAGTCTCATACGATGCCATTTCAACGATTGTACCACAAAAGCTCGAAATATACAAGGTTCAAATTCCAGAGTTATATGGCTCAAATTCAAAGATTACGAGGTTCAAACTCATATTAGAAATGAAATTCAGCTCATCAGCTGCAAATGCTCGCGCTGATCTGCTGAACATTGATATCAAAGAGGCCCAAACTAATATTACCACTTCTTAGTCTGGTTCCGAAACCTCACAACTTTTGCAAAGGGGTCAGCCACTGAGAATTCATGTATGGGGTTGACCCGATGAGTTCTGATTACTCTGTCATCTAAAGTTCCAAAATGAAATTCAACATTTTTGGAGCCTATTCCATTCTGCCACAGGCGCCGACGCTGATCAACAAACCATTCATTTTTGCGAAATAAATGTAGGGCAAACCTCATTACCTTCAGCACCCTTTCTCTGACAACAAAGAATCTGACGAATATAATCTCCGGTAAGGTCACTCGGTAGGAGTTCAAAGTAATTTATGAGAGATGTGGATCTAGGCATTCGACGTGATTGTTATATTGTATCACATTATCCACCACTGGGCCTAATCTTATCTGCAAAAGAAGAAAACTTGTTAATACCAAGATGCAGTTTTGAACACTACTACAGGCCTATTTGATTTGCAGGATTTGTAAAATGCACTAACATGCCATCTTCGATCTGACATGACTAACATGGGCATTAACATGCCATCTTCGATCTTCACAAGATGTCGGAGTGGATGAAAAGTTCACTAAGAAAACTAGTACAGATGAATCCAGAGGATAAATGCATATGGATTGTAACCATATGGATCAAGCACTTGGAAAAGGAGACATGTATGTACTGAAATCCTTCAAAAGAATCCTTCAGAAATCGTTGTACATTGTCACTGTAAACTTGGAAAAAGGTGTCACAAATTGAACTCCCTTATGGTTAACATTTAACACGAAAGGAACATCACCTCGATATATAGCTTCTCTAGGCACGGAAAGCATCTCAGGAAACTGACAACTTGCTCCAGGTTGGGGCCAATAGAATGTAGTGCCACGACCTTCACTATGCGTAGTTTCGTGGTCAAGCTTGTCAGAATAATTTTCTGAATGATAGACTAACAAACATATTCGAAATTATAAATAATGTTAATTTGTAGAAGGAGATGTAGAAGGCGGCCGTTGTACCTGAAAGGGTGTGGATCCGATAACAAGTTTGGAGTATTTGTGAGACGAGTAGCCCAACACTGTCAATTTCGGCGCAGAAATGACATTGATTCTTGTTGGACCTACTTGATCAAGTACAAGTAATCTCCCAAGTGCAGGTGTGTCCTCAATGACCATACCATGGTACACATCTTATGATGCCTTCCTGCCGTACCAGCAACACACATAAATAATCCGAAGAGTCATGGAGGTGATGTGGAATGTAATCAACCCATTGATCGCCTGAAGACGAAGGTACTCGAGTGCAGTACAGCCACAGAGCAGATGCTCCATGTCATCGTTTGAGAGGCAGACGGCGACGAGCTCGAGGTGCTTCAGTCATGGTAGAATAAGAGCGGGTGCATCATTAAGGGGGGATGGCAGTTCCTAAACTTGGCGATGCGCAACATGGGGCGCGAGGCGGAGCGCAGACGTTGGCAGTGAGCGCATATGCCCATCATCAAAAGTGAGCTCCTCGAGCTGATCTAGGACGGGGGATCGGAACTAGTCGTCAAGCTTGGCTTGGTCCCTACCGTTGGAATAGAACTTGCCCATTCTAAGGCCTTTGGTTGGGCCAAGGTGACTGTCGAGGATATTGGAGAACGCATCCAAGATTTTTCGATAGCCATGGCAGAGATCGTGGGTGTCGATGAGGTCAAGAGGGGTGGACTTCCATAGGGGGCGCCACCACCGGGAAAGGACGGTTGTCCGCGCCCCACATTTGATTGGAAGGAGGGAGATGATGACTGTCAACATATCATCGGGGAGGCTGCTGATGAAGTCTAGGCCTGCTGGAGTTGCTTGCGGTTCTAGCTCGCCCCGCCTCCGCTTGTTGGCAGCCCTGTTCTCCACTTCTGGAGTCTCCTTGTCAGCGGCGCTTTCTGATAGAAATGAGAGAACAAGGAATATTTAGTTAAAACAGGGCAATAGAAAAGTGTATTGGTAACTAGAAGTTTTTAGGTAGGAATATAGTAAGAAACGGGAATAACGGTTGGTTGCTTAAATACTACACAATTCATTTGACATTGCTGGGTAAGTCAAATGCAGATAGTTAAAAAGAAAACTTACTTCGAACAAAGTCTGGACGGATGATTTTGTTGGGGAAGTTAGCATATATCTCATGACCTCGCCCTTCTATGTGCAGTTGAATTTTAGTGCCAGCTTTCAGTACATTAAACTTAGAAATTTCTGTCCAAAAGCCAGCGCCAAAATAGGAGTCACTATGTTCATCAAGTATTACAGTAGCAACGATTGTAAATCCATGGTTTGTGTGCAGTATGACATCCGTGCAGCCTTGATCTATGTAAAGGGAAAAATTGTGCACTACATAATATGTTGCATAGCAAGGTATGTGCTGTAGAAAATGGTAGGATTGTTAAAGAAAATATGATAACACGCAAATATGGGCCCAAATATGGTAACACTCCGTCCTGGTTTATTGGTCCCCTTTGTAATTTGTACTAAATTTTGACCAAATATTTAACTAAGAAATATTTATGCACGTCACCAAAAATTATATCATTGAACACTATGTTCAAATAAGCATCCAACGGTATAATTTTTGCTGACCTGCACTAACATTTTGTCAGTTAAATATTTGGTCAACAGTTAACACAAATTACAGATGGGACCAATAAACGAGGACGGAGGTAGAGTCCATCAACCGAACTGATTGCATCCATATCCCACAGTTAGACATAAGTAAACATAGATTAAACATACTCACACATAGATAATAAGCGTACACGTACACATGCATAGTTCAACCGTCATTAAGCATGCTCAAGCGTACATAGTTCGATCCCACATCTCATCTCACATGACGGCACGATCCTGAAGCTTCTCCAGGTACTCGGCGTACGCGTCGTGCACCACCCTGCGAGAATACTTCCGCTTGAAGGAGCCAACGACCCGTCTTCTTGCATGTGCCAGAACACTTTGATACGCGTCATGAAGCTTGTGGTTGCAAAATGGGTATCGATAGCCGCCGTCCCAGGTCCTAATACTCCTATTATGCATTCTCGCATAAAGCTCCCTCGGGATTTGCCTCTTGTACCTCCTCTGGACATCTTCATCCTCGCTGTCCACATCGTCGGACAACACCTATACAAATAGTAAAAAAATGTGGCGTCAAATTAATGGTTACAAACTAATCTCGAGCGAAAATTTGGCAGTTGCCAAAAATTGGGATCAAATCTTGGCCGTTTATTTATACATATCCAGAGATTATGGTGCAATTTTTAAGCACATTCGTCTATGTACAGACCAAATTTTGAAGAATATAATGGCACAAACATATGTAGGTCATTCAAGATCAATTGTCAAGTCCTGGCTAGGAATTATTAACGCGAACACTAACCTAGTCAAATTACTAGCAGAAATCATTTCCATAGATGAAACAACTAATCACTTATCACTTGTACCATTCAAACAATCAATACACTACACGGATCTAACGAAACTTACTCAGATTTCATGGATTGGGAGAACATAAACGTAGGATTTCTATTCCAAAAAGGGGGAGGTAGGAGCAACCAGAGAAACCCTGGGATCTATTTGACACATAAATGGGTATAGATGACTAACCAGTTGTCCGTCGTCATCGGAGTCATCGCTGGAGTCATCGCCCGAGTCGTCACCAGAGTCGGTGTGGAACTCCGCCTCCGGCTGTGGAAGCTTGACGCCGTTGACGATGTCAGGTTGCAGCGATAACTCGCCGGCGGTGACGGCAACCTCTGTCTCCATCTCCATGACGTGCTCTAGTGCTTTAGCAGCCCCGGCATTGCCACTCCCTCCGATGGGGCACTTCAGCGGCATACTCATACACTGACGGCTTTGATGACTGAGAGTGTCGTCGAGGATACAAGTGGAGAGAGGGGATTGTGTGTGCGGTGAGGATGGGGGATGCGGCCGCTCGGGCGCACCATTAATATGGGAGAGCTCTTAATATGTAGTGGGAGAGAGGCGGACGGCGGTCAAACCGCTGGCTTGCCTCCCGGTGAGCCTGCACACCGGACTGCTGGCATGCCTACCGTCGTTTCACACAGCTACTCGCATGCCACCCGATGACACTGCGCAGCGAGCACACCTCATCAATTCACACACCTGCACGCACGCCTCCCGGTCTGCCTGCGCGGTGAACTGCTCGCATGCGTCCCGTCAACTAGCGCCTGCTCGCATGGCACACGGGTCGCGTGGTGGCACGTATATTGTTTTTCTATTTGGATGACAAATGATGCCGCTTTATTGCTTAACCGAACCATGGCACATATTTGGTCTAACTCTCATGGTTCGAATAAATAGTCCATTTGGATATTGGTTCCCAATTATTAATAATCTCCCGTTTGTAATTAGATAAAGATTACATCAAAAGTGGTCTCAAATTTGACCAACAAAAGTACAATGCAACTTTATATTGGTTTCCGTATGACAACACGATAAGTTTCCTAAACTTCAAATAAGTTTTGGATGTACTAGAATTCAAAAATCAAGATTCTCATTGTTTGAAATTTGTTGCACGGGGAGTAAACATGCACCCAGTGAGACACATGTGTTTTTGCAATCCATTTAGGTGCACTATCACGTGTGTATGTAGCTTGAATTTGATTTTTGCACATTATACCCATAGAAAATCAATCAATTAATGTAGTAAAACGTCTTAATGATCTCTGATTTTTTTCGAAATTAAAACGTCCCTACTTTGGTAACATATGTATGTTCACTGCGGGATAATAATTTTAACATGCATCGTAGTAGCGGTGGGTTCGCAGTGTGTGTGGGTGTGTGCATCAAGGGGTGGCGGGTGGCTCGCAGTACACTACGAGTTGTGAGCCACCGTGTGGGTTGGCCGTTTTGTTAGGCAGACCAGTGACACATAAGAGTCGTGAATTCATAATTTAAAACATTACCCAACCCTTTCATACATACATGTTTTGGCCACATGCAGTCGATGGTTGCCTACGCGACACTCGATACTCACGTATGACGCTTTCTGTGGGCCCACAATGTTGTCGTCCATCCCTTTGACGAACAGCCGGTAGTAAGGTTAATTTGACCATCAAGGTAGAATCTTTTTTGTTTGTGTTATGGTGGTATATAGTACGCGTCGAAGAGGTGGGAGGGGACTAGCATGTATATATACTATACGTACGCGTCCGTGAACAAGTACACCTCACTCAGTGTCGGGACTTTTTGGTTTCCGAGGCACGTGCCACATCAAAACTGTGAAAATGGCTATTCAAACATCACACAACACCTCTTTGCGCCACATGAATGCAGGCGGTGGTTATCCTAGTTAGGACACTCACGTGTGACGCTTCCATCTGTGGGCCCACGAGGCCATCATTGATGCATGCATCACTTTGACCTACATCGGGACAGGTTAATTAATTTCACCATCGTTGAGGATTCTTTTTGGGTTGTATTATGGTAGGAGCATATAGTATGCGTCGAAGAGGGAGAAGGGGACCATCATATGTAGTACGCTACATGAACCTCGCTCTGTGTGGGTGCATGGTTTATGGTTTTTAAGGCATGTGGCACATCAAAGTTGTGCATTGTAGGTATTCAACATATGTTTAGCCCACATGCAAAGCCAAGGTGGTTGTCCTCTCGAACCCACTTGAGCGTATCAGCGATATCGATGCTTTCCATCTGTGGGCCCGCTTGGTCCATCACTACTTTTTTTCCTGACAATGAGAGGTGTTAATTTGACTTAGCAGGGGGTTACTTTTGCTTGTATTTTGGTATATATATATATATATATATATATATATATATAGACGGTCTATTCTGCTAATATTAGCAGAATAACTATTCTGCACACCACTTCGGCACTGCACGCTCAACAGAAGCGCACTGCATCATTTTGACGACGAGCACTGCAATAGAGACTAGTGAACTTCGTGTCGAAAAAAACTGCACGCGGTGTTTCTTCGGTACTGTTTTCGCTCTAGTTTTTTAACCGTTTATCGGAATGAGGCGTGTAATATACCGTTGAAAAGCTATGAATTAGGCGCAACTTCGACATGTTGAACACTTTTCGAGATTCCAAACGGTTTAAGAGCAGTTTTGAAAATGGTGCGGCGGATGACGAGTGGCAGCGAGCGTTTTTTCGCGTTTTTTTCTAAACCACTTTCGAAATGAAGAAAATGATACACCGTTGGATAGATATCGTCGAGGCGCATCTTTTACATATATAAATCTTTCTCTAATTCGTTACGGTTTAAGAGCAGTTCCAAAATTACTAAATCGCGGAACTCTGTTTTTTTGAATTTTTTTCAATTTTTGGTACTGTTTTCGCTCTAGTTTTTGAACCGTTTATCGAAACGAGGCGTGTGATACGCTGTTGGAAAGCTACGAACGGGGCGCAACTTTCATATGTAGGAATGATTTTGAGATTCCTTACGGTTTTAATTTAATTTTGAAAATCGTGCGGCGGATGACGAGTGGCAGCGGCTATTTTTTCATGAAATTTTTGCAAACCGCTGGTCGGAATGATTCAAACGTTACGCCGTTGGAAAGATATCGACAAGACGCAACTCTTTCATGTAGAACACTCTCTCTAATTCTTTTCGGTTTAAGAGGAATTTCGAATTTACCGAAATGCGGACACTCTGTTTTTCGCGACACCCAAATCGACGTGGGTACTTCATCCGACTGAAAACCGCACTGCAATGGACGAAATACCGCACTGCATCACACGGAGAGGAGAACTGCATGGTTTATTTTATTCAAACGTGATTTTTTCAAGAACAAGAAAGTAGAGTGCACTTCACATCGGGTGTAAATGAACCACAACAGTACCAAAAAGTGAACCGCATTACTTTTTTCGATTTCGTAACAATTTTTTTGCACTTACGGGATGAACAACATCATACGGCCGACCGCACTGCTTCAGAATGAAAACCGCACTGCATCGGACGGGCAAGCGAGCGGCATAATTTCTTTGTCGGACGTTATTTTTCTCATACGAGTTTTTGCTGTCTTTTTTCACTTTTTTTTACGAACGAGTGGACCGCAAAGACTAGGGCAAGTGAACCACATCATATATCGAAGTGAACCCGCATTAACATCTTGTTGTTTCGCTAAATTTTTCACACTTTCATGTTAGGTGCAAGGGAACGGCATCAATCTCAAAAGTGAACCACATAAAAGGACCAAAACGCACCGCAAATGTTGATGTGGTTGACAGAATTTCGAGACACACAAAACAAATTGCACTTCATACAGAGAGGTAATGAGCTGCTACACAAATGGATTGAACTAATTTTTTCAATCGTCCCAGAAACAAAACAAATTGAGTTTGAAAAAGAACTACACGAAATAGGTAGCCGAGCCGCACGCGCACGCGCGCACACTGAGCTTCACTCCGCTTGGGCCGAACGAAGCGCACGTCCACAAAGAACGTACTGCTCCCCAAAAAGAACATATATGTGGTAGTCGATAGAGAACTATGTGTTGTTCCGCAAGAGCACCACCGACGACCCACGAGAACTGCAAAGTTGAGAAAAGTAAACAGCATGAAAAGAAAAGGGAGCTGCACCCGTGAGAAAAATGATCTGGACATTAAAAAAGACTAGCGCCAAGCACTCTGAAACGCATAGGAGCATCATAGGCAACCGAACCATTTGGAGATCCCTGGAGAACTTCACCAGTGGCTCAACGCCTTTTTCCTGCTCCAACCAGTACGGCGTTGCCTCAGGAGGGGTAAAAGCAACAAGTGAACTTCAAGATGTCGTGAGACAAACTGGGAGAGAACCTACGAGCTGCACACTCACACGCCGGTGAGCTGCAAGGTTTGTAGGAAGGGAGGGGTGGTGGTGTCGCGTGCTGGAGGTCGATGTGTCCCGAGAGGAGCACGGTCTCCTCGTCGGGGAGAGGAATGGAGCCCGCGCCACCCGTCGCTGGATGGACCGCGTCAAGGGGTCCTCGGCTCAGAGCAAGGAGAAAGCACGATTGGATCCGAGCACGCGACAAAGGACCGCGGCAGTGCAGCCCGATGGATCTGACATGCAGTGCTCCCCTTCATGACTACACACCCCTGCCAATGTAGAAGGAGGAGGTCAAGGGTGGACGAGCCGGGCCTGACGAACTTCGAGGCGGGCTGAGGAGAGCAGGCCGGTGACCTCATGCAGGACTGACGAGAGGAGGCCGGCGGGGACATCCGCCACCCAGATCCGGGTGGGGGGATTCATGGCGACACGGCAATCTCGAAATCCGGGTACACCAGGAGAGAATGGAGGCGTGGAGACGGAAGGCCGACGGGTGCAGTTCTACTGGATCCGGCGGCAACGGGGTCCGGCGATGGTGGTGGTGATTGCCGTGGCTGGGGAGGCCTCCTTGCGATACAAAGAAGGGCGGGGCGGGCCAGTGGGCGACAGCGCCGGTGGAAGGTGGACGGAGGGTGAGGCGGCATGGCGGCGGCCTAGGGTGCTCCGGTGGCGGCCACGGTATAAGGTTGACAGGGGTGGGGCGGCAAGGCGGTGGGTGGGCCGACCCCCCGCACGTCCGCCGGAGCTGGGAGAGAGGGAAGTGGGGTGGTTCACGGGAGGTGTCGCTGGAGCAGGTGGGGGTGCCGCCGC
>NC_041385.1:176040763-176041546 GCF_002162155.2 Triticum dicoccoides
TACATATATATATATATGATCATGCATGTGTACGCATGAATCCCTCCCATCGAGTCGAAATGGCTAGTACAACGACACATCATGAACCGATCTCGCTCTGTGTGGGGAGAGTGTACGATTTTCGACGCACGCGCCACATCTATGTTTTGAAATGGTATTCAAAAATGCATGCAAGCATCACCTCCATACATATGCATGTAGTGGTTGTCTTCGAATGATACACTCCCTCACGTGGTTATCAGCGACAAGACTATATACTCGTGGACCCGCGTGGACATCCATGATCACCTTGACCGACAACAAGATAGGTTACCATGGTGGATTCTTCATTTGGTTCGTGTCATCGTAGTATAGGTCATGGTGAGATTCAGATGTAATTAAAGTTTGAGCGCATATACTATGCACGCATGCATGCATGAATCCCCGTCGTCGGCTTGAAGTGTGGTGTAACATACATATGCATCATCAACCTAACCCTCACTCGGTGTGGGGATTTCTAGTTCGAAATCACGGTGTGCCACATCAAAGTTGTTCCGTTGTGTACTAAAAACACACCTCTCCATACATATGTTTGGGCGACATGCATGCAGTGGTTGTCTTCGGGGACTAGCTACTTGCATGATTAGTGGCGAGTTAGCCTATCTCCGGGGTCGCATGGACGACCATCACTTTGACCAGCAACAAGAGAGAGGTTGTACGACCAAGGTGAATTATTCCTGGTCCGTTTTACGATCAATCTTGGTGAGATGCCTCTCTAGTCGGCCGACTGAAAGTGTGTGTGTG
>NC_041385.1:176041556-176136113 GCF_002162155.2 Triticum dicoccoides
ATGCATTTATAGCTTAGGATTCCCTTCATGCCGACATGAGGGGGGCTGCTAACTACTTTGCACTTTGCTAGGTGAACCACGGTTGGGGGAATCCATTCATATCTTAGGATTCCCTTCGTGCCGACATAAGGGAGGGGGCTGCTAGCTACTTCACACTTTTCTAGGTGAGCCTCAGTTAGGGGGCATGCATTCATAGCTTAGGATTCCCTTTGTGTCGACACGAGGGGGGCAAGCAATACCGTGCAGTTTGCGAGATAGGTGCGACATTGAAGTTGCATTTGGTATTTGAAAATCAAACCACCCTTTTCATACATAAATTCGGTCCACATACAAGTTTGTTCGTGTTCTGACCCTCTCCCGCGTCATTTTTTTGCCAAATTTATGAACATTAGACAAGTCGGATGACGCAACAGAAACGGTTCACTCAAACTAACCGTGTGCCACACCGGTGCCCCTGTCACGCACACATCCACACAGTACATTGGGCTCCACGAGGCTCCCCCTCTCAAAAACATCTGCCCGCCTCGAGGGTTTTTCTATTTCATAACACACGGTTGTTATCTCCGGACCGTGTGCGATGTTTCTTGTTCCCAATCCCGCCTGCATCCCTAGAAAATATCTTCCCACCTCGAGGATGGTTTTTCTGTTTCATAACACACGGTTGTTATCTTCGGACTGTGTGCGATGTTTATTGTTCCCAATCCCGCCTGCATCCCTAGAAAATATCTACCCGCCTTGAGGAGGATTTTTCTGTTTCATAACATACGGTTGCTATCTCCGGACCGTGTGCGATGTTTCTTGTTCCCAATCCCGTCTGCATCCCTAGAAAATATCTGCCCGCCTCTAGGGTTTTTCTGTTTCATAACACAAGGTTGTTATCTCTGGACCGTGTGCGATGTTTCTTGTTCCCAATCCCGCCTGCTCCTAGAAACTATTTTCCCGCCTTGAGGGTTTTTCTGTTTCATAACACATGGTTGTTATCTCCGGAGCGTGTGCAATGCACCATCATCAAAAATTTTAATAGCCCCGGACCACGTTTGATTCCGGCGTAGTCAAGTCAGTACCCGCGTCATTTCCTCAAACACCCACACACACACACACACACACACCAAAACCTCCTCGAGCGCGCACACACACACCCTCCCTCGCTTGAAATCCTAGCAAGGTCCGTGCCGCCGCAAGACCTCCATTGTCAACATCTGCCAGTTTGCCCGTGCAGCTTACACACCGATCTCGATACCTAGGCCGCCCTGAGTTTCTTAGATGACACCTGCCAACTGCCCCCTTTCCCATAGATCCCCATACCCATCCCCATCCCCCACTCCAGAGCGTCGCAGCCTAAGTCCGGCTACGCTTCCCGTGGAGCTCGAGGAGTTGACTGGCCCAAAAGAGGTGTATCGCGGTCTCTTCGCCCGATGTCGCCGAGGAAGCTAACGACCATTACTAGCGACAGGCACTCAAGCAGCGGGCTAGAGTATGCGGGTATGTCGTGGATGTCGGCTACAACATCAAGGTCATCGACAGCGACGTCCTGAGGCGGGCTATGTCACAGGTTAAGTGGCCCACCCCCAACCGCTCGGGCAACCGCCGTCGATCTCATCCATGGCCCCGCCACATATCTCCTTTGGCTCGTTGTCAACAACTTGCCATCCTGCATCGCCATCTAGCCCCTTTTGTCATTTCTGAAGGACACGTTCTGTGACGCTAGCTTGGGATCCACAGCTTCCAAGTCAGACCTCATCAACGGCGACCACGAGGAGGGCGCCCTCTCCGGCTCTTCCAAGGGGGAAGAGTGAAAGCACAAGTGCTCCCTGGGTGATTTTGGTAATTAATGTCAATATATCTCTTGTGGACTAATATTTTCATCTAGTATATTTCAGATGAGTCCAACATTGGAGTGGCAGGACAAGAGGATGTGGAATCCCTTCAAGATGCTAATTAAGGACAAACATTGGCAGAAGCTCAAGACTCTACATTTTCATTTTAGTGGTCCAAGATTGGATTGAGTCCATGGGAAAGACAATACTATTAAAAGGGGATGAGGTGTTGCTTAATGGCTTGCTTGCTCAAAGTGCTTAATGATATGCTCCAAAGCCCTCAACCACTTCCTCATATCCACATATGTCCTAAACCTAAAGTCAAACTTGGCCCCACCGATTTGATCTATCCGGCGCCACCGAGATCTTTCGACATAGCCACTGCCAAACCCTAATCAGTTCGGTCTCACCAATGGGATCTCGGTCTCACCGAGATGGGCTTGCAAACTCTCTGTTGCCTATTGCAATAACTTCGGTCCCACCAAGATATGCAATCGGTCCCACCGACTTTGCTTGACCAATTCTCTGTTTGCTTATTACCAAAATCGGTCTCACCGAGTTTGTGTAATCGGTCATACCAAGTTGAGGTTTTACCCTAATCCTTGCACATCGGTCCCACCGAGTTGACCTTGTCGGTCCCATCGAAAACTCTAAAGTTCACATTTTGAACCAAATCGGTCTGACCGAGTTTCACCATTCGGTCTCACCGAGTTTGGGAATCTGTGTGTAACGGCTAGATTTGTGTATACCCCTCCACCCACTCTTCATTCGTGGAGAGAGTCATCAGAACGTGCCTACACTTCCATCATTCATTTTCTGAGAGAGAACCACCTACTCATGTGTTGAGACCAAGACATTCCAATCCAACCACAAGAATATTGATCTCTAGCCTTTCCCAAGTTGCTTTCCACTCAAATCATCTTTCCACCATAGCCAAATCTGTGAGAGACAGTTGAGTGTTGGGGTGAAAGGATCGAGAAGAGGTGTCTAGAGGGGGGTGATTAGACACTAAGTACCAAAAGTTGCAGTTTTTAACTTCTTTAAGTTTAAGTGGAGTTTAGGCACAAGTTTAACACTCACAATACATAACAAGAAAGCATGCAAAGAGTTTATGAGCAGCTGAAAGTAAAGCATGCAACTTGCAAGAATGTAAAGGGATGGGATTGGAGGATTCAAACACAATTGGAGACACGGATGTTTTTGTCGTGGTTCCGATAGGTGGTACTATCGTACATCCATGTTGATGGAGACTTCAACCCACGAAGGGTAACGGTTGCGCGAGTCCACGGAGGGCTCCATCCACGAAGGGTCCACGAAGAAGCAACCTTGTCTATCCCACCATGGCCGTCGCCCACGAAGGACTTGCCTCACTAGCGGTAGATCTTCATGAAGTAGGCGATCTCCTTGCCCTTACAAACTCCTTGGTTCAACTCCACAATCTTGTCGGAGGCTCCCAAGTGACACCTAGCCAATCTAGGAGAAACCACTCTCCAAGAAGTAACAAAAGGTGTGTTGATGATGAACTCCTTGCTCTTGTGCTTCAAATGATAGTCTCCCTGCTACGTCTCGAGCTTGTGTTGGTTTTCCCTGAAGAGGAAGGGGTGATGCAGCACAGTAGCGTAAGTATTTCCCTCAGTTTTTGAGAACCAAGGTATCAATCCAGTATGAGGTCACGCGCAAGTCCCCCATACCTGCACAACACGATAGCAACTCGCAACCAACGCTTAGGGGTTGTCAACCCCTTCACAGTCACTTACGAGAGTGAGATCAAATAGTGATAATATTTTTGGTATTTTTGATAGATAGATGCAAAGTAAAAAGTAAAGGCAAAGTAAAAACAAAGCAAGTAAATAAAGTGATATAGATTGATATGATGAGAATAGACCCGGGGGCCATAGGTTTCATTAGTGGCTTCTCTCAAGAGCATAAGTATTTTACGATGGGTGAACAAATTACTGTTGAGCAATTGACAGAATTGAGCATAGTTATGAGTATATCTAGGCAATGATCATGTATATAGGCATCACGTCCGTGACAAGTAGATCGAAACGATTCTGCATCTACTACTATTACTCCACTCATCGACCGCTATCCAGCATGCATCTAGAGTATTAAGTTAAAAACAGAGTAACGCTTTAAGCAAGATGACATGATGTAGAGGGATAAATTCATGCAATATGATAAAAACCCCATCTTGTTATCCTCGATGGCAACAATACAATACGTGCCTTGCAACTCTTTCTGTCACTGAGTAAGGACACCGCAAGATTGAACCCAAAGCCATGCACTTCTCCCATTGCAAGAACTACCAATCTAGTTGGCCAAAACAAACGGATAATTCGAAGAGACTTGCAAATATAACTCAATCATACATAAAAGAATTCAGAGAATAATCAAATATTTTCCATAGATAATACTGGATCATAAACCCACAATTCATCAGTCTCAACAAACACACCGCAAAAAGAAGATTACATTGAATAGATCTCCACGAGAGAGGGGGAGAACATTGTATTGAGATCCAAAAAGTGAGAAGAAGCCATCTAGCTACTAGCTATGGACCCGAAGGTCTGAAGTAAACTACTCACACTTCATTGGAGGGGCTATGGTGATGATGTAGAAGCCCTCCGTGGTGGATGCCCCCTCCGGCGGAGCTCCGGAATAGGCCCCAAGATGGGATCTCGTGGATAGAGAAGGTTGCGGCGGTGGAATTAGGTTTTTTGCTCCTGTTCTGATCATACGGGGATACGTAGGTATACATAGGAGAAAGGAGTACGTCAGTGGAGCTCCGAGGGGACCACGAGGTAGGGGGCGCGCCCTCCACCCCGTGACCGCCTCGTTGCTTTCTTGACGGAGGGTCCAAGTCTCCTGGATCTTATCTGATGAGAAAATCACGTTCCCGAAGGTTTCATTCCGTTTGGACCCCGTTTGATATTCTGTTTCTTCGAAATACTGAAAAAGGCAAAAAACATCAATTCTGGGCTGGGCCTCCGGTTAATAGGTTAGTCCCAAAAATAATATAAAAGTGGAAAATAAAGCCCAATATAGTCCAAAACAGTAGATAAAGTAGCATGGAGCAATCAAAAATTATAGATACGTTGGAGATGTATCAAGCATCCCCAAGCTTAATTCCTGCTCGTCCTCGAGTAGGTAAATGATAAAAAAGAACTTTTGATGCGGAGTGATACTTTGGCATAATTTCAATGTAAATCTTCTTAATTGTGATATGAATATTTAGATCCGAAAGATTCAAGACAAAAGTTCATATTGACACAAAAATAATAATACTTCAAACATACTAATCAAAGCAATCATGTCTTCTCAAAATAACATGGCAAAAGAAAGTTCATCCCTACAAAATCATATAGTTAGGCTATGCTTCATTTTCATAACACAAAGGTGTTCCCAACTTCTATACCCCGATGACAAGCCAAGCAATTGTTTCATACTTAAATAATCTCAAACTTTTTCAACCTTCACGCAATACATGAGCGTGAGCCATGGATATAACACAACGGGAGGAATAGAATATGATGATGGGGATTGTGTGGAGAAGACAAAAAAGGAGAAAGTCTCACATCAACGAGGCTAATCAATGAGCTATGGAGATGCCCATCGATTGATGTTAATGCAAGGAGTAGGGATTGCCATGCAACGGATGCACTAGAGCTATGAATGCTCAACAAAAGAAAACTAGTGGGTGTGCATCCAACTTGCTTGCTCTTGAAGACCTAGGGCATTTTGAGGAAGCCCATCGTAGGAATATACAAGCCAAGTTCTATAGTGAAAAATTCCCACTAGTATGAACAAGACAACTTATGAGACTCGCTACATGAAAAACATGGTGCTACTTTGAAGCACAATATATGAGACTCACTACATGAAGAACAAGGTGCTACTTTGAAGCACAAGTATGGAAAAAGAGATAGTAGCATTGCCCTTTTTTTTGGGCCTTTCTTTTTTGGGGGGCCTTTATTTTCTTTTTTTGGGCAATGCTCTAATAATGATGATCATCACACTTTCATTACAACATATGAATTACAACTCGAAACTAGAACAAGATATGACTCTATATGAATGCCTCCGGTGGTGTACCGGGATGGTGCAATGAATCAAGAGTTACATGTATGTAAAATAATGCATGGTGGCTTTGCCACAAATACGATGTCAACTACAAGATCATGCAATGGCAATATGACAAAAGTAATGCATGTCACGATGATGATGGTGGAAGTTGCATGGCAATATATCTCGGAATGGCTATGGAAATGCCATGATAGGTAGGTATGGTGGTTGTTTTGAGGAAGATATAAGGAGGTTTATGTGTGATAGAAAGTATCGTATCACGGGGTTTGGATGCACCAGCGAAGTTTGCGCCAACTCTCAAGGTGAGAAAGGGTAATGCACGGTACCGAAGAGGCTAGCAAAGGCGGAAAGGTGAGAGTGCGTATAATCCATGGACTCAACATTAGTCAAAAGAACTCATATACTTATTGCAAAAATTTAGAAGTCATCAAAAATTCAAGTAATATGCGCATGCTCCTAGGGGGATAGATTGGTAGGAAAAGACCATCGCTCTTCCCCGACCGCCACTCATAAGGATGCACAAGCCAGGTACACTTCATTTTTCAAATTTGTTACACAACTTTAACCATACGTGCATACTACGGGATTTGCTAACTTCAACACAAGTATTTCTCAAATTCATAATCACCCAACTAGCACGACTATGATATTATTACCTCCATATCTCAAAACAATTATCAAGCATCAAACTTATCTTAGTATTCAACGCACTCAAAAGAAAGTTTCACATATCTTGAATACCAAGTATATTAACATTAAGCAAATTACCATGCTATTAAAGACTCTCAAAATAATATAAGTGAAGCATGAGAGATCAAGTTTCTTTAAAACAAATCCACCACCGTGCTCTAAAAGATCTAAGTGAAGCACTAGAGCAAAAAATTTCACGCTCAAAAGATATAAGTGAAGCACTATGAGCAAAACTATCAAGCTCAAAAGATATAAGTGAAGAACATAGAGTATTCTAACAAATTTCAATTCATGTATGGCTCTCTCAAAAGGTGTGTACAGCAAAGATGATTGTGGCAGACTAACAAGCAAAGACACAAATAATACAAGACGCTCCAAGCAAAACACATATCATGTTGGTGAATAAAAATATAACTCCAAGTAAATTACCGATGGAAGTGGACGAAAGAGGGGATGCCTTCTGGGGCATCCCCAAGCTTTGACTTTTTGGTGTCCTTGGATTATCTGGGGGGTGCCATGGGCATCCCCAAGCTTAGGCTCTTGCCACTCCTTGTTCCATAATCCATCAAAAGAATTCACCAAAAACTTGAAAACTTCACAACACAAAACTCAACAGAAATCTCGTGAGCTCCATTAGAGAAAGAAAACAAAAGACTACTTCAAGGTACTGTAATGAACTCATTCTTTATTTATTTTGGTGTTAAACCTACTGTATTCCAACTTCTCTATGGTTTATAAACTAATTTACTAGCCATAGATTCATCAAAATAAGCAAACAACAGACGAAAAACAGAATCTGTCAAAAACAGAACAGTCTGTAGTAATCTATAACTAACGCAAACTTCTGGAACTCTAAAAAATTCTAACAAAATAGGAAGTCCTGGAAAATTTGTTTATTGATCAGCAGCAAAAAGAATCAACGCAAAAGCACTCTTCAGTGAAAAAATGGCAGCTAATCTCGTGAGCGCTAAAGTTTCTGTTTTTCAGCAGAATCAAATCAACTATCATCGTAGGTTATCCTATAGGTCTTACTTGGCACAAACGCTAATAAAAACATAAAACCACATCCAAACAGAAGGTAGATGGATTATTTATTCCTAAACAGAAGCAAAAACAAAAAACACAAAATAAAATTGGGTTGCCTCCCAACAAGCGCTATCGTTTAACGCCCCTAGCTAGGCATTGATATTTCAATGATGCTCACAAGAAAGACAAGAATTGAAGCACAAAGAGAGCATCATAAAACACGTGATAAATACATATAAGTCTAACATACTTCCTATGCATAGGCATCTTATAGGCAAACAAATTATCAAGGCAAGCAAAAACTAGCATATGCAAGGAGGCGGAAAGAAACAATAGCAATCTCAACATAACGAGAGGTAATTTATTATCATGAAAAAATTTACGACCATATTTTCCTCTCTCATAATAGTTACATGTAGGATCATAAGAAAATTCAACAATATATCTATCACATAACATATTCTCAACACGGTCCACATGCATGTGAAGTTGACCCTCTTCCAAAATAGTGGGATTATCATTAACTAAAGTCATGACCTCTCCAAACCCACTTTCATCAAAAAATTCATAAGATTGAACATTCTCCAAATATGTGGGATCTAAAGTTGACACTCTTCCAAACCCACTTTTAATATCATTGCAAACAATATTATCAATCTCATATTCATCATGGGGATTAAACAAATTTTCGACATCAAAAGAAGAATCACCCCAATCATGATCATTGCAACAAGTAGTAGTCATAGCAAAACTAGCATCCCCAAGCTTAGGGTTTTGCATATTATTAACATAATTGACATCAAGAGGATTTATAGTAAAATCATTGCAATCATGCTTTTCATCAAAGGAACTATCAAGTATGGGCGCAATAGCAACGATCTCATGTTTAGCATAAGGAACTATAGCAAATTCATCTTCATAAATGTTGGCATCATGGCCACAAGGATAGCAAGCATCATGTTCATCAAGGGATATTTCAATCAAATCATTGGGATCATCATTATCTATAGATTCATGCATATCATTATTTCCTTCCAAAGCAGCGACCATTCTCTCAATAAATTCTTTGACATTGTCATTATGAGCATAGTTTTCATAGCAATATTTAAGTATGTCAAAATTTTCAGATTCGTAGAGAGTAATATCATACTTTTCAATCAATGAAGCAACTTCATAAGCACCCTTAAAAGCAACAAATTCTTCAATTTGTTTGATATCATAGTAACTATAAACACCCTTTGAATAAGAAGATAAGATTTCATTTTCATTAAACTCACATAGATAAGGAAGGTGTTTTTTAGGGTTCTTAGAGCAACAAGTAAAATCAAAAAATTCAAAAAGATTCCAACTATAACACAGCAATCTGCTTATTTGACTCCATAAGAGTCTCCCTTTTTCAGACAAACGGTGACGCACATAATAAGAATGCTCATCTAAAGATTTCCCATCAACTAGGCTAGTTGGGGTTTCAGCATGAGCGCATAAGGATCGAAGATGATCCAAGTAGAACACTTTAAGTGGATCCATATCAATAGATTTTTAGCAAGAAAAGATGCAAGCAAATAGAAGGCACACGGTAACACAAGCAAACAAGAAGCAAGCGGAAAAGAGGAGGAGATTGGGAAAGAGAGGGCGAATAAAACGGCAAAGGGTGAAGTGGGGGAGAGGAAAACGAGAGGCAAATGGGAAATAATGTAATGTGAGAGATAGGGATTGTGATGGGTACTTGGTATGATGACTTTTGCGTAAGCCTCCCCGGCAACGGCGCCAGAAATCCTTCTTGCTACGTCTCGAGCTTGCATTGGTTTTCCCTGAAGAGGAAGGGGTGATGCATTACAGTAGCGTAAGTATTTCCCTCAGTTTTTGAGAACCAAGGTATCAATCCAGTAGGAGGTCACGCGCAAGTCCCTCGTACCTGCACAACACGATAGCAACTCGCAACCAACGCTTAGGGGTTGTCAATCCCTTCACGGTCACTTACGAGAGTGAGATCTGATAGAGATAATATTTTTGGTATTTTTGATAGATAGATGCAAAGTAAAAAGTAAAGGCAAAGTAAAAACAAAGCAAGTAAATAAAGTGATATAGATTGATATGATGAGAATAGACCCGGGGGCCATAGGTTTCACTAGTGGCTTCTCTCAATAGCATAAGTATTCTACGGTGGGTGAACAAATTACTGTTGAGCAATTGACAGAATTGAGCATAGTTATGAGTATATCTAGGCAATGATCATGTATATGGGCATCACGTCCGTGACAAGTAGATCGAAACGATTCTGCATCTACTACTATTACTCCACTCATCGACCGCTATCCAGCATGCATCTAGAGTATTAAGTTAAAAATAGAGTAACGCTTTAAGCAAGATGACATGATGTAGAGGGATAAATTCATGCAATATGATAAAAACCCCATCTTGTTATCCTCGATGGCAACAATACAATATGTGCCTTGCAACTCTTTCTGTCACTGAGTAAGGACACCACAAGATTGAACCCAAAGCCATGCACTTCTCCCATTGCAAGAACTACCAATCTAGTTGGCCAAAACAAACGGATAATTCGAAGAGACTTGCAAATATAACTCAATCATACATAAAAGAATTCAGAGAAGAATCAAATATTTTCCATAGATAATACTGGATCATAAACCCACAATTCATCGGTCTCAACAAACACATCGCAAAAAGAAGATTACATCGAATAGATCTCCACGAGAGAGGGGGAACATTGTATTGAGATCCAAAAAGAGAGAAGAAGCCATCTAGCTACTAGCTATGGACCCGAAGGTCTGAAGTAAACTACTCACACTTCATTGGAGGGGCTATGGTGATGATGTAGAAGCCCTCCGTGGTGGATGCCCCCTCCGGCGGAGCTCCGGAACAGGCCCCAAGATGGGATCTCGTGGATAGAGAAGGTTGCGGCGGTGGAATTAGGTTTTTTGCTCCTGTTCTGATCATACGGGGATACGTAGGTATATATAGGAGGAAGGAGTACGTCGGTGGAGCTCCGAGGGGCCCACGAGGTAGGGGGGCGCGCCCTCCACCCTCGTGACCGCCTCGTGGCTTTCTTGATGGAGGGTCCAAGTCTCCTGGATCTTATCTGATGAGAAAATCACGTTCCCGAAGGTTTCATTCCGTTTGGACTCCGTTTGATATTATGTTTCTTCGAAATATTGAAAAAGGCAAAAACAGCAATTCTAGGCTGGGCCTCCGGTTAATAGGTTAGTCCCAAAAATAATATAAAAGTGGAAAATAAAGCCCAATATAGTCCAAAACAGTAGATAAAGTAGCATGGAGCAATCAAAAATTATAGATACGTTGGAGACGTATCACTCCCCAACACTCAACTCTCTCTCATAGGATTTGGATTTGGTGGAAAGAAGATTTGAGTGGAAAGCAACTTGGGAAGGCTAGAGATCAAGATTCATATGGTTGGAATGGAATATCTTGGCCTCAACACATGAGTAGCTGGTTCTCTCTCGGAAAATGTATGATGGAAGTGTAGGTTCGTTCTGATGGCTCTCTCCGTGAATGAAGAGTGGGTGGAGGGGTATATATAGCCTCCACACAAATTCTAACCGTTACACACAACTTGCCAAACTCGGTGGGACCGAATTGAGAAACTCGGTTAGACTGATTCAGTAAATCTAGTGACCGTTAGGATTTTCGGTGGGACCGACATGCAACTCAGTAGGACCGATATGATTAGGGTTAGGGCATAACGTAATCTCGGTAAAACCAATTACACAAACTCGGTGGGACCGATTTGGGTAATAAGCTAACCAGAGAGTTGGTCAGGCAAACTCGGTGAGACCGATTACACAAACTTGGTGGGATTGATTTTGGTAATGGACATACACACAGAGAGATTACAATCCCATCTCGGTGAGACCGAGATCCCTATCGGTGAGACCGATTTGCCTAGGGTTTGTGGCAGTGGCTATGACATTTGAACTCGGTGGCGCCGGATAGAAAGAATCGATGGGGCCAAGTTAGTCTTTTGGTCTAGGACATATGTGGATGTGAGAAAGTAGTTGAGGGCTTTGGAACATATTGATACGTCTCCAACGTATCTATAATTTTTGATTGCTCCATGCTACTTTATCTACTGTTTTGGACTATATTGGGCTTTATTTTCCACTTTTATATTATTTTTGGGACTAACCTATTAACCGGAGGCCCAGCCCAGAATTGCTGTTTTTTTGCCTATTTCAGTGTTTCGAAGAAACGGATTATTAAATGGAATCCAAACGGAATGAAACCTTCGGGAACATGATTTTCTCACCGAACGTGATCCAGGATACTTGGACCCTACTCCAAGAAATGTCGGAGGTGGTCACGTGGGTGGAGGGCGCCCCCCTGGGCGCGCCCCCTGCCTCGTGGCCCCCCTATTGCTCCACCGACGTACTCCTTCCTCCTATATATACCTACGTATCCCCAAACGATCAGAACAGGAGCCAAAACCCTAATTCCACTGATGCAACCTTCTGTGTCCACGAGATCCCATCTTGGGGCCTGTTTCGGAGCTCCGCCGGAGGGGGCATCCACCACGGAGGGCTTCTACATCAACACCATAGCCCCTCCGATGAAGTGTGAGTAGTTTACTTCAGACCTTCGGGTCCATAGCTAGTAGCTAGATGGATTCTTCTCTCTTTTTCGATCTCAATACAATGTTCTCCCCCTCTCTCGTGGAGATATATTTGATGTAATCTTCTTTTTGCGGTGTGTTTGTTGAGACCCATGAATTGTGGGTTTATGATCCAGTATTATCTATGGAAAATATTTGAATCTTCTCTGAATTCTTTTATGTATGATTGAGTTATCTTTGCAAGTCTCTTCGAATTATCCTTTTTGGTTTGGCCAACTAGATTCGTAGTTCTTGCAATGGGAGAAGTGCTTAGCTTTGGGTTCAATCTTGCGGTGTCCTTTCCTAGTGACAGAAGGGGCAGCAAGGCACGTATTGTATTGTTGCCATCGAGGATAACAAGATGGGGTTTTTATCATATTGCATGAATTTATCCCTCTACATCATGTCATCTTGCTTAAGGCGTTACTCTGTTTTTAACTTAATACTCTCGATGCATGCTGGATAGCGGTCGATGAGTGGAGTAATAGTAGTAGATGCAGAATCGTTTCGATCTACTTGTCTCGAACGTGATGCCTATATACATGATCATTGCCTAGATATACTCATAACTATGCTCAATTCTGTGAATTGCTCAACAGTAATTTGTTCACCCACCGTGGAATATCTATGCTCTTGAGAGAAGCCACTAGATAAACCTATGGCCCCCGGGTCTATTCTCATCATATCAATCTCTATCGCTTTATTACTTGCTTTGTTTTTACTTTGCCTTTTACTTTTCACTTTGCATCTATCTATCAAAAATACCAAAAAATTTATTTATCATCTCTATCAGATCTCACTCTCGTAAGTGACCGTGAAGGGATTGACAACCCCTAATCGCGTTGGTTGCGAGTAGCTATCGTTTTGTGTAGGTACGAGGGACTTGTGCGTGGTCTGCTACTGGATTGATACCTTGGTTCTCAAAAACTGAGGGAAATACTTATGCTACTTTGCTGCATCATCCTCTCCTCTTCGAGGAAAACCAACACAGTGCTCAAGAGGTAGCAAGAAGAATTTCTGGCGCCGTTGCCAGGGAGGCTCACGCAAGAAAGTTATAAAAACCAAGTACCCATCACAATCCCTATCTCTCGCATTACATTATTTGCCATTTGCCTCTCGTTTTCCTCTCCCCCACTTCACCCTTGTCGTTTTATTCGCCCTCTCTTTCCCAACTTCCTCCTCTCTTTCCCGTTTGCCTTTTCTCGTTGCCTTTCTGTTTGCTTGTGTGTTGGATTACTTGTTGCCATGGCGCAAGATAATACCAAATTGTGTGACTTCTCGAATACCAATAATAATGATTTCCTTAGTACTCCGATTGCTCCTCTTAATAATGATGAGTCTTGTGAAATCAATACCGCTTTGCTGAATCTTGTTATGAAAGATCAATTCGCCGGCCTTCCTAGTGAAGATGCCGCTACTCATCTAAACAATTTTGTTGATTTGTGTGATATGCAAAAGAAGAAAGATACGGATAACAATATTGTCAAATTGAAGTTATTTCCGTTTTCACTTAGAGATCGTGCTAAAGTTTGGTTTTCGTCTTTGCCTAAAAATAGTATTGATTCTTGGAACAAGTGCAAAGATGCTTTTATCTCTAAGTATTTTTCTCCCGCTAAGATCATCACTCTTAGGAACAATATTATGAATTTTAAACAACTTGATCATGAGCATGTTGCCCAATCCTGGGAAAGAATGAAATTGATGCTTCGCAATTGCCCTACTCATGGTTTGAATTTATGGATGATCATACAAAATTTTTATGCGGGTTGAATTTTGCTTCTAGAAATCTTTTAGATTCGGCCGCAGGAGGCACGTTTATGGAAATTACGTTAGGATATGCTACAAAATTGCTTGATAATATTATGGCTAATTATTCTCAATGGCACACCGAAAGATCTTCTAGTAAAAAGGTGCATGCTATAGAAGAAATCAATGTTTTGAGTGAAAAGATGGATGAACTTATGAACATATTTGCTCCTAAAAATACTCCTCTTGATCCCAATGATATGCCTTTATCTACCTTGCTTGAGAATAATAATGAATCTATGGATGTGAATTTTGTTGATAGGAATAGTTTTGGAAACAACGCTTATAGAGGGAATTTTAATCCTAGGCCTTATCCTAGTAATCCTTCTAATAATTATGGGAATTCCTACAACAACTCTTATGGAAATTTTAATAAGACGCCCTCTGAATTTGAGAGTAGTGTTAAAGAGTTTATGAATTCACAAAAGAATTTTAATGCTTTGCTTGAAGAGAAATTGCTTAAAGTTGATGATTTGGCTAGGAACGTTGATAGAATTTCTCTTGAAATTGATTCTTTAAAGCTTAGATCTATTCCTCCTAAGCATGATATCAATGAGTCTCTCAAATCCATGGGAATTTCCGTTGATGAGTGCAAAGAAAGAACCGCTAGGATGCGTGCTTCCAAAGATGCCTTTATTAAAGCATGTTCTTCCAATTCCTATGAAAATCAAGATGAAGATCTAAAAGTTATTGATGTGTCCCCCATTAAATCTTTGTTTTGTAATATGAATCTTGATGAAACTGAATATGATCTTCCTTTACCTAGAAGGCGTTCTAAGAATTCGGAGTTTCTAGATCTTGATGATGAAATTGATGAAAGTGGGATTGAAAGAAATAAAAACCTAAATGTTGCTAAACCCACTATTTTGGATCTCAAGGAATTTAATTATTAAAACTGCTCTTTAATTGGTTGTATTTCCTTGTTGCAATCCATGCTAGATTCTCCTCATGCTTATAGTCAAAATATGGCCTTTACCTAACACATTGTTGATGCTTTGATCCAATCTTATGAAGAAAAACTTGAGTTGAAAGTTTCTATCCCTAGAAAACTCTATGATGAGTGGGAACCTACTATCAAAATTAAAATTAAAAATTATGAGTTTCATGCTTTGTGTGATTTGGGTGCTAGTGTCTCTACTATTCCAAAAACTTTGTGTGATTTGCTAGATTTCCATGACTTTGATGATTGCTCTCTAAACTTGCATCTTATGGATTCCACTATTAAAAAGCCTATGGGAAGAATTAATGATGTTCTTATTGTTGCCAATAGGAATTATGTGCCCGTAGATTTTATCGTTCTTGATATAGATTGCAATTCTTCATGTCCTATTATTCTTGGTAGACCTTTCTTTAGAATGATTGGTGCAATTATTGATATGAAGGAAGGGAATATTAGATTCCAATTTCCCTTAAAGAAGGGCATGGAACACTTCCCTAGAAATAAAATAAAATTACCATATGAATCTATCATGAGAGCCACTTATGGATTGCCTACCAAAGATGGCAATACCTAGATCTATCCTTGCTTTTTTGCCTAGCTAGGGGCGTTAAACGATAGCGCTTGTTCGGAGGCAACCCAATTTTATTTTGTGTTTTTTGTTTTTGCTTCTGTTTAGGAATAAATAATCCATCTACCTTCTGTTTGGATGTGGTTTTATGTTTTAATTAGTGTTTGTGCCAAGTAGAACCTATAGGATAACCTACGATGATAGTTGATTTGATTCTGCTGAAAAACAGAAACTTTGCACGCACGAATATAATTTTTTAAAATCACAGGAACGAGATTTTGCATTGTTTCTTTTTGCTTCTGATCAATAAACAAATTGTCCAGGACTTCCTATTTTGGTAGAACTTTTAGAGTTCCAGAAGTTTGCGTTAGTTACAGATTGCTACAGACTATTCTGTTTTTGACAGATTCTGTTTTGCGTGTGTTGTTTGCTTATTTTGATGAATCTATGGCTAATAAAATAGTTTATAATCCATAGAGAAGTTGGAATACAGTAGGTTTAACACCAATATAAATAAAGAATGAGTTCATTACAGTACCTTGAAGTAGTATTTTGTTTTCTTTCTCTAACGGAGCTCACGAGATTTCTGTTGAGTTTTGTGTTGTGAAGTTTTCGAGTTTTGGGTGAATTCTTTTGATGGATTATGGAACAAGGAGTGGCAAGAACCTAAGCTTGGGGATTCCCATGGCACCCCCAAGATAATCCAAGGACACCAAAAAGTCAAATCTTGGGGATGCCCCGGAAGGCATCCCCTCTTTCGTCCACTTCCATCGGTAATTTACTTGGAGCTATATTTTTATTCACCACATGATATGTGTTTTTCTTGGAGCGTCTTGTATTATTTGCGTCTTTGCTTGTTAGTTTACCACAATCATCCTTGATGTACACACTTTTTGAGAGATCCATACATGAATTGGAATTTGATAGAATACTCTATGTGCTTCACTTATATCTTTTGAGCTTGATAGTTTTGCTCATAGTGCTTCACTTATATCTTTTGAGCGTGATAATTTTTGCTCTAGTGCTTCACTTAGATCTTTTAGAGCACGGTGGTGGATTTGTTTTAAAGAAACTATTGATCTCTCATGCTTCACTTAGATTATTTTGAGAGTCGTTAATAGTATGGTAATTTTCTTAATATTAATATACTTGGTATTCAAGATATGTGAAACTTTCTTTTGAGTGCATTGAATACTAAGATAAGTTTGATGCTTGATAATTGTTTTGAGATATGGAGGTGATAATATCAAAGTCGTGCTAGTTGGGTAATTATGAATTCAAAGAATGCTTGTGTTGAAGTTTGCAAGTCCCGTAGCATGCACGTATGGTTAAAGTTGTGTAACAAATTTGAAACATGAAGTGTACCTGGCTTGCGCATCCTTATGAGTGGCGGTCGGGGACGAGCGATGGTCTTTTCCTACCAATATATCCCCCTAGGAGCATGCGCGTAGTACTTGATTTTTGATGACTTCTAAATTTTTGCAATAAGTATATGAGTTCTTTTGACTAATGTTGAGTCCATGGATTATACGCACTCTCACCTTTCCACCTTTGCTAGCCTCTTCGGTACCATGCATTGCCCTTTCTCACCTTGAGAGTTGGTGCAAACTTCGCTGGTGCATCCAAACCCCGTGATACGATACGCTCTATCACACATAAACCTCCTTTTATCTTCCTCAAAACAGCCACCATACCTACCTATCATGGCATTTCCATAGCCTTTCCGAGATATATTGCCATGCAACTTCCATCATCATCATCATGACATACATTACTTTTGTCATATTGCCATCGCATGATCATGTAGTTGACATCGTATTTGTGGCAAAGCCACCATGCATTATTTTTCCTACGTGTCACTCTTGATTCATTGCACCATCCCGGTACACCACCGGAGGCATTCATATAGAGTCATATCTTGTTCTAAGTTTCGAGTTGTAATCCTTATGTTGTAACCAATAGAAGTGTGATGATCATCATTATTAGAGCATTGCCCAAAAAAAGGCCAAAAGAAAAAAAAGAAAGGCCCAAAAAAAGAGAAAATAAATAAAAAGGGCAATGCTACTATCTTTTTTTCCACACTTGTGCTTCAAAGTAGCACCTTGTTCTTCATGTAGTGAGTCTCATATATTGTGCTTCAAAGTAGCACCTCGTTCTTCATGTAGTGAGTCTCATAAGTTGTCTTTTTATACTAGTGGGTATTTTTCATTATAGAACTTGGCTTGTATATTCCTACGATGGGCTTCCTCTAATGCCCTAGGTCTTCATGAGCAAGCAAGTTGGATGCACACCCACTAGTTTTCTTTTGTTGAGCATTCATAGCTCTAGTGCATCTGTTGCATGGCAATCCCTACTCCTCATGTTGACATCAATTGATGGGCATCTCCATAGCCCGTTGATTATCCTCGTCAATGTGAGACTTTCTCCTTTTTTTGTCTTCTCCACACAATCCCCATCATCATATTCTATTCCACCCATAGTGCTATATCCATGGCTCATGCTCATGTATTGTGTGAAGGTTGAAAAAGTTTGAGATTATTTGAGTATGAAACAATTGCTTGGCTTGTCATCGGGGGTATAGAAGTTGGGAACATATTTGTGTGACGAAAATGAAGCATAGCCTAACTATATGATTTTGTAGGGATGAACTTTCTTTTGCCATGATATTTTGAGAAGACATGATTGCTTTGATTAGTATGCTTGAAGTATTATTATTTTTGTGTCAATATGAACTTTTGTCTTGAATCTTTCGGATCTGAATATTCATATCACAATTAAGAAGATTTACATTGAAATTATGCCAAAGTATCACTCCGCATCAAAAATTCTCTTTTTGTCATTTACGTACTCGAGGACGAGTAGGAATTAAGCTTGGGGATGCCTGATACGTCTCCAACGTACCTATAATTTTTGATTGCTCCATGCTACTTTATCTACTGTTTTGGACTATATTGGGCTTTATTTTCCAGTTTTATATTATTTTTGGGACTAACCTATTAACCGGAGGCCCAGTCCAGAATTGTTGTTTTTTGCCTTTTTCAGTGTTTCAAAGAAACGGAATATCAAACGGAATCCAAATGGAATGAAACCTTCGCGAACGTGATTTTCTCACCGAACGTGATCCAGGAAACTTGGACCCTACTCCAAGAAGTGCCAGAGGTGGTCACAAGGGTGGAGGGCGCCCCCCCTGGGCGCGCCCCCTTCCTCGTGGCCCCCCTGTTGCTCCACCGACGTACTCCTTCCTCCTATATATACCTACGTATCCCCAAACGATCAAAACAGGAGCCAAAAACCTAATTCCACCGCCGCAACCTTCTGTATCCATGAGATCCCATCTTGGGGCCTGTTCCGGAGCTCCGCCGGAGGGGGCATCCGCCACGGAGGGCTTCTACATCAACACCATAGCCCCTCCGATGAAGTGTGAGTAGTTTACTTCAGACCTTCGGGTCCATAGCTAGTAGCTAGATGGCTTCTTCTCTCTTTTTGGAACTCAATACAATGTTCTCCCCCTCTCTCATGGAGATTTATTTGATGTAATCTTCTTTTTGCGGTGTGTTTGTTGAGACCGATGAATTGTGGGTTTATGATCCAGTATTATCTATGGAAAATATTTGAATCTTCTCTGAATTCTTTTATGTATGATTGAGTTATCGTTGCAAGTCTCTTCGAATTATCCTTTTTGGTTTGGCCAACTAGATTGGTAGTTCTTGCAATGGGAGAAGTGCTTAGCTTTGGGTTCAATCTTGAAGTGTCCTTTCCCAGTGGCAGAAGGGGCAGCAAGGCACGTATTGTATTGTTGCCATCGAGGATAACAAGATGGGGTTTTTATCATATTGCATGAATTTATCCCTCTACATCATGTCATCTTGCTTAAGGCGTTACTCTGTTTTTAACTTAATACTCTAGATGCATGCTGGATAGCGGTCGATGAGTGGAGTAATAGTAGTAGATGCAGAATCGTTTCGATCTACTTGTCTCGGACGTGATGCCTATATACATGATCATTACCTAGATATACTCATAACTATGCTCAATTCTGTCAATTGCTCAATAGTAATTTGTTCACACACCGTAGAATATCTATGCTCTTGAGAGAAGCCACTAGTGAAACCTATGGCCCCGGGTCTATTCTCATCATATCAATCTCTATCGCTTTATTACTTGCTTTGTTTTTACTTTGCCTTTTACTTTTCACTTTGCATCTATCTATCAAAAATACCAAAAATATTATTTATCATATCTATCAGATCTCACTCTCGTAAGTGATCGTGAAGGGATTGACAACCCCTAATCGCGTTGGTTGTGAGTAGCTATCGTTTTGTGTAGGTACGAGGGACTTGTGCATGGCCTCCTACTGGATTGATACCTTGGTTCTCAAAAACTGAGGGAAATACTTACGCTACTTTGCTGCATCATCCTCTCCTCTTCGGGGAAAACCAACGCAGTGCTCAAGAGGTAGCACATATCACTAAGCACTTTGAGCAAGTAGGCCATTAAGCAACACCTCATCCCCTCTTGATAGTATTGGCTTTTCCTATAGACTTAATGTGATCTTGGATCACTAAAATATAAAATGTAGAGCCTTGTTCTTGAATATTGAGCCAATCCTTTGTCCTTAGCATCTTGAAGGGGTTCCACATCCTTTAGTCCAGGCCACTCCATTGTTGAACTTGTCTGAAACATACTAGGTAGAAGTGTTACTCCAACAAGAGATATGTTGACATTAATTACCAAAATCACCCAGGGAGCACTTGTGCTTTCAATCTCCCCATTTTTGGTAATTGATGACAACATACATCAAAGCTTTAGATAAAGATATAGAGAATAACAAGTAAAGCTTTGGAAAGACATGTAACAAGCATAGGCTCCTCCTATATGTATGCAATCATGTGAATATGAAATCCAGGAGCATGTGAGAGCATAACCATGACAGAGTAGGCAATGTGTTACATGTATCTTGGCTATATGCATCAGAGAAAATGATGTGAATATGGGAAATGTACCTTCATGCTCATGAGTCCTTCTTGCAAACAATATTTACATCAGCAAGAATTCCTCATACACATGATTGTGATGCATATACTTACCTTCTGGTCTTGAGTTGGCTTAGGATGGAATGAACCTGTGAAAACAAGGTAAGATAACACAGATACACCTACCAGCCAGAGCAAACAAAAGAAACCACAAGAGTACCAAGACTGGGATGACATGTAGAGACTGAGTACTAAGTACCACATTTGATTATAGACATGTCCCCAAAGGTAAAGATGTGAAATGAATTTAAAGAGTTTATTTCCCTTAGATGTCTTGCTCCCCCTGAATCTAGCATGGGATACTGGTAGAAGATAGGGAACAGAAAATCAGAGCTCAAGGAAACAAATGAACAGAGCTAGTGCAAATAAGCACATATTAACATGTCTTTCCCCTCAAGAAGACATGTGGCATCTCTCCTCTTGAACACCAAGCATCTGGGATCCTTGAAGATTACTCTCTCTCCTTGAGTATTATTTCCCCCTAGAGATATGATTAAGCTTTGATGGCATCTGGGATCCTTGAAGATTACTCTCTCCTTGAGTATTCTCTCCCCCTAGAGATATGATTAAGCTTTGATGTGATCTCTCTATCCCCCTTTGACATCAATTTCCAAGAAGGGCCTTCTGGAATTTGTCGTGAATGGGTTTGGTCCTTGAGTCACAGCACAAATCACTAAGGTAACTGTGATGCTTGTAGAGGACAAGATTCATTGAGTGGAGCTGGATCAGAAGTAATGCAGGAATAAATGGCAAAATGTCTTTCCTATAGTGAAATCGGTGGCACCGAGTGGTATGCTTCGGTTGCACCGAAAGGATCCGGTTAGACAGAAAACAAGAAACCGGTGTGACCGAGGTCATCACAGAGAAAAACACTTGTCACCTCATCTCACTAGACAGGTAAGTTCTCACAAGGATTTGCCAAGAATTAACTCAAGGATTTGCAATGAATTGGATGCAGGGAATGCAGAACAGAAAGAAAAGAAAAGAAATCTAGATGAAGTTTTTTTTTGAAAGGGGAAACAAATATGCACCAGACAAATGCAAGAGGACAGAAAAGAACTCAAGAGAACTTCATCTAGAGATGGTCGGTGACAAAGTCACCTATGTTAGAGTATATTGACTTAGGAGTCAAGTGAGATCACTTGATCATAGGTCATACTCATCATTTAAGCTCCAAATGGGGTTACCATTTTTATTTAAGCATCTTGATGTATTCTCATCTTGTCGAGTTGCTTTGACTCATGACTTGGAGTAAAGCTTCTCTAAGATGGAATAACATACCTTGGGTAGTGGTGTTGATCGTCATCATGTAGTTGAACTTGTGTGGGTTGCTCAAGGTTGATGTAGCTCATCAAGAGTTGGGAGCACCACTTGGAATTTGAGTTCATCTACCTACATGGGTTAGTTCTTGCAAGGAAGAGCACTTGTGTATCCAAAATGACAATCATCAAACCCAACATAGAATTTGTCAAAGGATATGTTTGAATGGTTTCGTGCTTCCTTGTCTTCAACCACCACTGTGTAGAGACTTGGTGATGTAGAGATTGCTCAAGATATGAGTAGGTTACAATCTCATGGAATTAGATTCATCCAAGTACCTACATGGGTTAGATAACATGCAAGGTGCAAATATATCCAAGACATAAGATTTTCATCATAAGAGAAATATCAAGGATTAGTCATAGGCTCATGCCTTGCATGTATAAAATGGAATTCCTACTCCAAGTTTGAAGCATCAATGATGTTCAATTCACCTCTTAACCTGCAAAACACTTTCTCATCAAGTGGTTTGGTGAAAATATCCGCTAATTGTTTTTCGGTGCGAACATGCTTAAGATTAATGTCCCCTTTGGCAACATGATCTCGAATGAAATGATGACAAACTTCAATATTCTTAGTTCGAGAATGTTGCACGGGATTGAGAGCAATTTTGATAGAACTTTCATTGTCACAAAGTAATGGAACATGTTTCACATATATCCAATAATGTTTAAGAGTTTGGGTCATCCAAAGTAATTGAGCACAACATGAACCAGCGGCAATGTATTCCGCTTCGGCGGTGGATAAGGATACCGAGTTTTGTTTCTTGGAAGACCAAGACACAAGAGATCTACCAAGAAATTGACAAGTACCCAAAGTGGACTTTCTATCAACCTTGTCACTGGCATAGTCCGAGTCGGAGTAGCCAACAAGATCGAAAGAGGCCCTCTTTGGATACCAAATGCCAAAATTTGGTGTATGGATTAAGTATCTCACTATCCTTTTCAAGGCCTTAAGATAACATTCTTTAGGAGCAGCTTGATATCGTGCACACATGCACACGCTTAGCATGATATCGGGACGTGAAGCACATAGATATAATAATGAACCAATCGTAGAGCGATAAACCTTTTGATCGACCGTTTCATCGTCTTTGGTCAAATCAAGATGTCCACTAGTAGGCATGGGTGTAGTCATACCTTTGCATTCTTGAACATTGAACTTCTTGAACAAGTCCTTGGTGTACTTCGTTTGAGAGACAAAGGTGCCTTCCTTAGTTTGCTTGATTTGCAAACCAAGAAAGAATTTGAGTTCACTCATCATAAACATCTCAAACTTCTCCGACATTAGCTTTCCAAACTTCTCACTAAAATGAGGGTTAGTTGATCCAAATATAATATTATCGACATAAATTTGGCATACAAATAGTTCTCCATTGACCCTTTTAGTAAAAAGAGTAGAATCTATTTTTCCAATTTCAAAGCCTTTTTCAATAAGGAACTTGGTCAAGCATTTATAACACGCTCTAGGAGCTTGTTTAAGACCATAAAGAGCTTTGTGAAGTTTGTAAACATGATCAGGTTTCTTAGGATTAACAAAGCCGGGAGGTTGTTTAACATAAACTTCCTCCTCTATTTCACCATTTAGAAAAGCACTTTTAATGTCCATTTGGTACAAGGTGATATCATGCTGATTAGCATAGGCAAGTAAGATGTGAATGGACTCAAGTCTAGCAACGGGAGCATAAGTCTCACCATAGTCCATACCTTCGACTTGTGTGTAGCCTTGGGCGACGAGACGTGCTTTGTTGCGAACTACTTGTCCATCTTCATCTTGCTTGTTGCGAAACACCCATTTGGTACCGATGATGTTATGGTTGTTGTCGGGCTTCTCAACCAATGTCCAAACTTGATTTCTCTCAAAGTTGTGTAGCTCTTCATGCATAGCGTTTATCCAATCCGGATTTTCCAATGCTTCTTCAACCTTCATAGGTTCAATGCTAGAGATGAATGAATAGTGTTCATAAAAGTTAGCTAAACGAGTTTTAGAGCGAGTGATTCTCCCGGTTTGGATATCTTTGTATATTTGCTCGACGGGATGGTCATTAGCAATTCTTGCTCGAACTCGTGAAAGCTTTTGCTTGGGTCTTGGTTGAACATCTTCTTCATCTTGTTCTTCCTCTTAGCCTTCTTCATTGTTGGTGTTGTCATTCTCTTGTCGTGGTGGAGAAGGAGGTTGTTAACGTTCGTCTTGGTGCACTTCCTCGTTTTCTTCATCTTGGTGTGTCCCACTTGTGGATGCTTCCATATCAACTCTTGGTTCACCTTGTCGTGAGGTAGAAGCTTCCACTTGGACGGACGAGGTACTCTCCTTCACCTCCGTTGGACGAATCTTGCCAATAGACAAGTCTTGGATTGCTTCCGAGGGATCTTTGTCTCCTACATCAATTGGTAATTGCTCTACTTGCGAGCCATTAGATTCATCAAACTTCACGTCTACCGTTTATTCAACCTTTCGGGTGAAATTGTTGTAGACACGGTATGTGTGAGAGTTTGAGCCATAACCAAGTAGGAAACCTTCATGAGACTTAGGAGCAAATTTAGAATGACGATGCTTATCAAGAATGTAGCACTTTGAGCCGAATACTCGAAAGTATCCAACTTGGGGTTTGTTACCGGTAAGAAGCTCGTATGCCGTCTTGCCGAGTAGCTTGTGAAGATACAAGCGATTTGTTGCGTGACAGGCTGTCTCAACCGCTTCCGCCCAAAAGTGCTTCAGCGTCTTGTGCTCATCAAGCATCGTTCTTGCCATTTCCATGAGCGTCCGGTTCTTTCTCTCAACAATTCCATTTTGTTGAGGTGTGTACGTAGCCGAGAACTCGTGTGAAATACCTTCTTCGTCAAGAAAGGTATCCACATTTGCGTTCTTGAACTCCATTCCGTTGTCGCTGTGAACCTTCTTGATCTTCACTTCAAATTGATTTTGGGCCTTCCTAGCGAAGTTTTTGAAGATCTTTTGAACCTGCGATTTATCATCGAGAAAGAACACCCACGTAAATCTTGAAAAATCATCAACTATAAGACCAAAAGAATTTCCACCGAGACTTTTGTAAGCGTTGGGACCAAAAAGATACATGTGAAGTAGCTCGAGTGGCCTCCTTGTGGTCATGATGTTCTTCATGGGATGCCTTCCTCCAACCTGTTTACCTGCCTGACAGGCGCTGCAAAGTCTATCCTTATCAAATATGACATCGTTAACGCCAAGGATATGATTTCCTCTAATAAGCTTGTCAAGGTTTCGCATACCAACATGACCAAATCGTCTATGCCATAACCAACCTTTAGAGGATTTAGCAATAAAGCAAGTTCTAGGTTGAGCCTTTTTAGTGAAAACAACAATGTATAGATCACCTCTATGTACACCGGTAAAGACCATTTTATGATTATCTCTACGAAACACTTGGCAATCTACTTTAGTAAATAGGACACTGAAACCAAAATCAGCAAGTCTAGATACTGAAAGTAAGTTGTAGCCAAGAGATTCAACGAGCATGACATTCTATATGGAGCTATCATGTGATATGGCCACCTTACCGAGGCCAACCACCTTACCCTTTGAGTTGTCACCAAAAGTGACATACTTTCGAGGACCATCGTTTTCAGCAAGCTCACGAAACATATCTTTATCTCCGATCATGTGATCGGTACATCCACTATCAAGGACCCATTCCTTTCCTCCTTCCATATATCCCCGAAGATTTGCCATAAGACCAAAGTGTCTGATTGCATCATCAAGATCAAAGTCACTATCATCATCCTCATCATAGTATCCATGTTCAACATCGTCATGTGGTGGATCAAATCCTAGAGAGGGTGATTCGTTAGAGTGAGTTTGACAATGATCTTGTTTATGAATTTTTATAGCTTCAGAAATTATATCACTAATAATTCCAACATCTCCTTTAGCACGCATAAGGTTTGTAAGCTCAAATAGACAATCACCAAACATAGGATCACTAGAATTCATCTTACTCAAGGCAATAGACTTATGGAGAATTTCATCTAGATTTTTCAAGGAATAATTTGGAAAGCGTTCCTCAAGAAATTTCCATATGGTGTAGGCACACTTAAGAGTAGGCAAACATCCTATCAAGTTTCTAGGCAAGCCTCTAGTGATAAGTTCAAGAGTTCTAAGATTGCGAATCATGTCAATTGACTCATCAAGGGTAGGATGCATAGGATCAACATGAGGTGCACAAGGGCTAGCAATGTACTTGTTCAAATGATATTCATAGAAAATCACAAGCATCTCATTTTTCACTCATGGAAGTACTCTCCATCAAGTATAGGCACTCTATGTCTAAGACTTCCAATAGTAGACTCATCCATCTTCCTCCAATGGTGTTTAAACCAAAGCAATGGAGACCAAAGCTCTGATACCAATTGAAAGGATCGAGAAGAGGTGTCTAGGGGGGGTGATTAGACACTAAGTACCAAAAGTTGCAGTTTTTAACTTCTTTAAGTTTAAGTGGAGTTTAGGCACAAGTTTAACACTCACAATACATAACAAGCAAGCATGCAAAGAGTTTATGAGCAGCGGAAAGTAAAGCATGCAACTTGCAAGAATGTAAAGGGATGGGATTGGAGGATTCAAACGCAATTGGAGACACGGATGTTTTTGTCGTGGTTCCGATAGGTGGTGCTATCGTACATCCACGTTGATGGAGACTTCAACCCACGAAGGGTAACGGTTGCGCGAGTCCACAGACGGCTCCACCCACGAAGGGTCCACGAAGAAGCAACCTTGTCTATCCCACCATGGCCGTCGCCCACGAAGGACTTGCCTCACTAGCGGTAGATCTTCATGAAGTAGGCGATCTCCTTGCCCTTACAAACTCCTTGGTTCAACTCCACAATCTTGTCGGAGGCTCCCAAGTGACACCTAGCCAATCTAGGAGACACCACTCTCCAAGAAGTAAAAAATGGTGTGTTGATGATGAACTCCTTACTCTTGTGCTTCAAATGATAGTCTCCCCAACACTCAACTCTCTCTCACAGGATTTGAATTTGGTGGAAAGAAGATTTGAGTGGAAAGCAACTTGGGAAGGCTAGAGATCAAGATTCATATGGTAGGAATGGAATATCTTGGCCTCAACACATGAGTAGGTGGTTCTCTCTCAGAAAATGTATGCTGGAAGTGTAGGTTCGTTCTGATGGCTCTCTCCATGAATGAAGAGTGGGTGGAGGGGTATATATAGCCTCCACACAAATTCTAACCGTTACACACAACTTGCCAAACTCGGTGGGGCCGATTGAAAAACTCAGTCAGACCGATTCAGCAAATCTAGTGACCGTTAGGATTTTCGGTGGGACCGACATGCAACTCGGTAGGACCGATATGATTAGGGTTAGGGCATAACATAATCTCGGTAAAACCGATTACACAAACTCGGTGGGACCGATTTTGGTAATAAGCTAACCAGAGAGTTGGTCAGGCAAACTCGGTGAGACCGATTAGACAAGCTCGGTGGGACCGATTTTGGTAATAAGCTAACCAGAGAGTTTGCATTGTAATCTCGGCAGTACTGATTGCTCAAACTCGGTGTGACCGATTTTGGTAATTTACATACACACAGAGAGATTACAATCCCATCTCGGTGAGACCGAGATCCCTATCGGTGAGACCGATTTGCCTAGGGTTTGTGGCAGTGGTTATGACATCTGAACTCGGTGGCGCCGGATAGAAAGAATCGGTGGGGCCGAGTTAGACTTTTGGTTTAGGACATATGTGGATGTGAGAAAGTAGTTGAGGGGTTTGGAGCATATCACTAAGCACTGTGAGCAAGTAAGCCATTAAGCAACACCTCATCCCCTCTTGATAGTATTGGCTATTCCTATAGACTTAATGTGATCTTGGATCACTAAAATATAAAATGTAGAGCCTTGTTATTGAAGATTGAGCCAATCCTTTGCCCTTAGCATCTTGAAGGGGTTCCACATCTTTTAGTCCATGCCACTCCATTGTTGAACTTGTCTGAAACATACTAGGTAGAAGTGTTAGTCCAACAAGAGATATGTTGACACTAATTACCAAAATCACCCAGTGAGCACTTGTGCTTTCATGGGGAGACTATCATTTGAAGCACAAGAGCAAGGAGTTCATCATCAACACACCCTCTATTACCTTTTGGAGAGTGGTGTCTCCTAGATTGGTTAGGTGTCACTTGGGACCCTCCGTCAATATTGTGGAGTTGAACCAAGGAGTTCGTAAGGGCAAGGAGATCGCCTACTTCGTGAAGATCTACCCAAGTGAGGCAAGTCCTTCGTGGGCGATGGCCATGGTGGGATAGACAAGGTTACTTCTTCATGGACCCTTCATGGGTGGAGCCCTCCGTGGACTCGCGCAACAGTTACCCTTTGTGGGTTGAAGTCTCCATCAACGTGGATGTACGATAGCACCATTTATCATAACCACGCCAAAAATCTCTGTGTCTCCAATTGCGTTTGCACACTCTAATCTGTCGGATTTCAGGTTCCGGCAGACCCTTGAGGTTCGAACTCTGGGGTGCGCATGAAGATCTTTCCCCTACCAGCTCGCGTTTCGAAGCCTCGCAAGGAATCTAGGCTAGAAAGAAGAACACACAAGGGACACGAGGTTTATACTGGTTTAGGCCACCATTTTGGTGTAATACCCTACTCCAGTGTGTGGTGTTGTGGATTGCCTCAGGGGTTGATGATGAATACTACAAAGGGAGAACAGCCTCGCGAGGGGCTGTTCTTGAGCTGGTGTGATGAACTGCTTGGGTGAGTTCAGTCGCCTCTCTCTCTCTCTAGTCTATGCGCAATCTGGATCCTCTTTTATCTATTGTGGTGGCTAGTCCTATTTATAGAGGGAGGCCCTGAGCCTCTTCCCAAATAATGAGCGGGAAGGGCGCCAACAATTGGCCATTTTGAAGGGCAACATATAGTACACTTATCCTAACTAAAGTTGGTCTTCGACTGCCAAAGACTCTGGTGGTGACGCCGTCCTGGGCTCCACGATGACTTCCGTCCTGCCGCTCCGCTGGTCTTGGTCTCGTTGCATCGAAACGGTAACCTTTGCCTGATGCCTTGGCCTGTGCTTGCCCCGTTTGCACCAAAGGGGAAACAAGGACACTGCGCAGGCCGGCGCCCGCCTGGTCTCGATCGTCATGGCTTGCGTCACGGGCTCCTCGCGAGGTGCCCTGCCTTGATCTCTCCGCCTCCTCGTGAGCCCGCCTGATGAGGCTGCTCCTGAGGAAGATTCCTGTCGTCCGCCCTGCTAGGCTTGGCCCCTCGCGAGGGTCTTGAGGTTGAGCTGATGAAGCTGGGCTACACTGGGTCTTCGCTTGAGCCACGCCGCGGCCGCAGGTAGGCAAGTCTCGGGACCCCCGTTCCCAGAACGCTGACAGTAGCCCCGGGGCCCAAGGCGCGCCTAGACTTGGCTTAGTAGAGGAGCGAAGGGGCAAGTGCGAAGCGCCGTGGGGCCCAATAGCCTGCGGCCTTGGATGCCGCGTGGCGATTGATTGGACGTGGGCGTCTCTGCTTCCCCATGATGCCTCGGCAACCGCGTGACTTGACAAGTCCCTGCATGCAAAAATGGGTCATGATTACCTGCGATCATGGAGGCCGGCGGTTGGCCTTCTCCGGCTATAAGTACGGAACGGAGTGAGCCCTTTCAGTCCATTCCTACGTGCTACTCGTTTCTCTCCATCCCAGCTACTCGCCATCCCCATGGCGCCACCGAAGAGGTTCTCGGCCGTGGAGAAGGGAAAGGCTCGTTGGGAAGGGCCTGACTCTCCTCTGACCAAGCGCGGCCGGGGCCGCCCTAGCAAGCACCCTGCGGCCCCCGTAGTAGCTTCCTGCGGTCGTGATGGCAGTTCCCTGCACAACGATGAGCGCCCGGTTGCCGATGGGAGGCACGTCGTGGCTGCGCACCCCCTAGGCCACGCTTCCACTCGGCGGAGGTACTGCCGAAGTTCGTCGTGTGGTTGGTGTCGAACTGTCGTGGTTCTAAGTCTGACAGTAGAGTGGGGGGTAGGTATGGAGAGGCAAGGTCCTAGCTATGGAGAGGTTGTAAACACAAGAGATGTATGAGTTCAGGCCGTTCTCGAAGGAAGTAAAAGCCCTACGTCTCGGAGCCCGGAGGCGGTCGAGTGGATTATGAGTATAAGGATTACAGGGGTGCCAACCCTTTACACTGAGGTGGGGGGTGGCTTATATAGTGCCTGCCAGACCCCTCCGGCCCTCAGTAATGCGGGGTTTAAAAGTACATTAAGTCTGGGACATTACTGGTAACGTCCCACATAAAGTGTCTTAACTATCATAAAGTCTACTTAATTACAGACCGTTGCAGTACAGAGTGCTTCTTGACCTTCTGGTGGTCGAGTGCGTCTTCATGGTCGAGTCCTTCGAGTCTGTCGAGTGGTGTCCTCTTTGGTCGACTGGAAGGTGATATCTTCTAAGGGTGTCCTTGGGTAGGGTATTTAGATCAGGTCTATGACCCTACCCTAGGTACATGACTCCATCATTAGCCCCCGAATGGATTGAGGCTTGAGTGAGGAAGGAGTTGATGTTATTTCCGACTTGCCTTTGCATGTTGAGTATGTGTTGTCTTGGATCAGTAATCTCTTTGTTGATAACCAGCAACTTTCTTCAGTCGACTCGATCCATTCTTTTCTTCCGTTGAGTGACTTTTTAGACTTAACAATTCCCGAGCGACGGATCGCGGGAGATCTCGCGCCTGACAGATCGATCTGCCGTTAGCGGATTTTGTGGGATACGAAATTTGGGGAAGCGCGTGAAGCGGGGCGGACCGCGGCGTTCGGATGGGATAGGGCATAGACGCCTCGATTCTCGCGCCACCTTTTTTGCCACGTATCGCGCCCGCGCGACTGTTTCGGGATGTGATTGGATCGCTCGGGTCCACCTGTCATCCACTCGGAAATGAACTTATAAAGGCGCCCGGCGAGGGTCCTTGAACAGTACCTCTGCATTCTCTCTCTGCTCTCCCTGCCTCCGCCCACTGCGCCCGCTCTCACCTCCGCACAACCGCTCCTCGCGCGCCTTGCCGGCATCCATGGTGAAGGAGAAGACGGCGGCGCTGGAACGCGCGAAGATGGCGTCGGCAACGGGGAAGGCGAAGGGGAGAACCACCAGTCGCGGCAGGTCTTCGTCTAGATCTCGCCTGCCGAACGGCTGGGTCCAAGGAGATTGGATCCGGTCGACCATTACGGAGAATGACCTCACCGACATGGCCAACGACGGTCTGATCCCCCACGGAGCAGCAAGGCTCCCGGGGAACGAGTGGCATCCCCAGCCGGAAGAGGGTGAGTGTGTTCTTCTGGCTACCCACGTCGACCGAGTGTTTTCTTTGCCACCGAGTGTTTTCTTCCGTGGTTTCCTGAATTTCTTCGGAGCACAACTCCACCACTTCAACCCAAATTCTATCGCCTATCTTGCGGCCTTTGTATCCATGTGTGAAAACTTTCTGGGCTGCCGACCGCACTGGGGTCTGTTCAAGCATATATTCACGTGCCGTTCTCAGACCGTGAAGAAGGCGAGTCCAGATGATGACAAAACCAAGATTATTCAGATGTGTGGAGGCCTGGGAATCCAGGTGAGGAACAAGAGCACTTTCCCAGCGATGACCCTCCCTGAGTCGGTCAGGGGCTGGCAGTCGACCTGGTTTTACTGCAAGAACGAGTCGACGCCGGGGCAGTCGAGTGGTCTCCCTCCATTTACCATGGATCGCGCCAACAGACCTTCTTCCCTGAAGGTGCTCCCAGAGGAAAAAGCTGACGTGAAGATGTTGATGGAGCGCGTAGTTCGGTTGGTTCGGGGAGGAGTGACGGGTATGGATCTCCTTGAGGTTTTCCTTAGGCCCCGTATCCAGCCTCTCCAGTATAGAGGCCATTGCATGTGGCTGTACTGCGGGACTGAAGATGAGACTCGGATCAATCCAGAAGCAGTCGACGATGCCACGCTGGAAAGGTGGTTGGCTGCGGTCACTGGGAACAAGGATAACCCTCGTAGGGCTAGGAGAATTCCTCCACTCGACGACTCCAGCACTCCAAACAAGGTATGCTCATTTTACCTCCAATTGTATTCTTGCTATATTTATTGCTGTTTTCGCCGCAAATTGGTCAATTGATCTTTGTCTTGATGTCCAACAGGTCCTCACTGACCTGTACTCGATGCCCAATGGAGCGCAAACTCCGCCTGAAGAAGGAGAAGCGAGTGGGGGCGAAGCCAGGAGGAGTGGGACTCGTATGCTGCTGAAGACGATGATGATGATGATGACGATGAGGAGGAGGAAGAAGAGGAGGAGGAGGAGGTCGCACCACCACGCTCGGAAAGGCGGTCAAAGCTTGTCCCTGACCCTGCGACTGAACGTGGTAAGGGGGTCGCGACTGTCACGCAGTCGACCAACGCCCTCGGACCACCTCTCCAGTGCCGACTGAAAAGGCTCCGAAGCAGTCCAGGGTGGCATCGTCGAAGCCGACCAAGGTCCTGCTGAAGATGAAAGTGTCCATCCCCACCATATCAGGGTAAACATGCTGCTTGATTCTTCTTGTCTTGTGCGAGTTTTATCTTTGATTGACACTGGAGTTAGTCGACCGATTTTTTGGAATTGCAGAGCTGCTACTTCCAAGACCTCAGCCAGGGCTGACGACCATGAAATGGAGGATGCCGCAACCTCAAAACCTGGTACCACTCCCTTAATTCTGTTTTTAGTCGATTGACTCTTCGTCCCTAATTCTGATTCTTTTCTGTAGCTCCATCCAATGTCGTTATCACTCTTCCTGATGATGATGACGATGAGGAACCACTGAAGCACAGGAGGAGCAGGAAAGCGTCTGCCGGCAGGGTGGCCCAGGATGTGACGGCGCCTGAGACTCTGGTCGCGGAGGAGGAGAACACCACTCGACACAACGTGTCCTTCGCGGTTCCACTGACGAGTGCTCCCCCCGCTTCGTCGTGTGCCGCACAGCCTTCCCTCTTCACGACGCACCACGTCCCAGCAGACCAAGCTAGTGCCGCAAAGGAGGCGATACGCCAAGCGGGGATCATGATGGAGCAGGTGAAGGCCATCCGGGATGCGAGCCAGGCAGCTTACGACGCCAGTTCTGCTCTTCAAAGCAATGTTCAGGTCAGTCGGATCGCCTGTTCTGTTAGGATATGCTATCAAAAAGCTTTTCTTTCCGGAATCCATAGCAATCACCCACTGGGTGTGTCGATTGAAACTCCGTGTTAGCGGGGGCACGCTGAGTGCACCCGCTGGGTGTAGTCCCCAAGGCTAAGGTTGACTGCTGGCAGTCGGCCTTAGGCTTTATAAGTTCAGTCTTTCCGTCATTCGACTGAGTCGAATGGATTTCTCAAACCGGTGGGGGCACGCTGAGTGCACCCACAGGGTGTAGTCCCCGAGACTGTGGTCGACTGCTTGCAGTTGATTACAGTCTGAAGAATACGTCTTGAGCGTTTTTTTTGGGTCGACTGGTCGAGTCTATCTTTAATAGAACTAGTGGGGGCACGCTGAGTGCACCCACTGGGTGTAGTCCCCGAGACTACGGTCGAATGTTTGTATTCGGCTGTAGTCTTAGAAATGCATGATTTTCTCTTATCCACTCGGAAGTGAATTATCCTTGATATTTTGTCGATTGGTTCTTCGCAGAAATCCTGTGACCTTGCTGCTCGTTATACCGAGCTGGAGAACAAGCACATTCAGCTCGAGCTGGATCTGAAGCTGGTTCAGGAGAATCTAACGAAGGCGAAGGAGGAGACTAAAGGTATGTTCGGTCAGACCTCGACGACTCCTTTTTCCCTTCATTTGTTTCAAAATCTGACCTTGCTGTAACTTGCAGGCAAGGTGAAGGAGGCCCAGAAGAAAAAAGACCTTGAGCTAGCTGAGAAGATCAAGCTTGCTGACGAGAAGTTAGCTTCTGTCACCAAGCTTGAAGAAGAAAATACTAATCTGAAAGCTGCTCTTGCGATTGCCAACAAGGAGGTCAGTCGACTGAAAACTGACAAAGCTGCCCTGACCGACAAGGCTAGTCAGTTGACTGGGAAGAAGAATGATTTGGAGGCTTTTCTGAGTGGACTTGCCAAGAAGTTGTTCCTCATGCTCGAAGGTAATCCTTTGCGCCAAACAACCATTTTTGTAGTGATCTTTCCATTCGACCATTGTCTTGACTCAGTAATTGTTCTTGCAGAATTCTGCCAAAACTTTGAAGAGGAAACTAGTCGACTAGAACCGAACTTGGACCCCGTCAACTCTCGAGTGACCGATGAAGCTGCCATGAATGTGTTCCGCCTTGAGTCCCGCGTTGCCGCTGTTGTTGACTATCTTGCAAGGCTAAAAGTCGCCACCTCTCGCATCAACAGCACGCTCTGGCCCAGGGAGACACTCCAGAACGACCTCGAGTCTCTGATGGCTCGACTAAACATGGTTCCTGGTCGAGCGCAGGAGTGGAAAAAGTCCTCTGCGAGGTGTGGCGCAGATGTTGCTTTGTGTCTGGCTCGAGTCCACTGCAAGGATGCGCGAGAAGATAAGTTGGCGGCTCTTCGGGTGGCCAACACCAAGAAGCACGACTTAAGGTCCTTCATGGAGACCTTCATCGCTGCAGCCACTCGGATTGCGGACGGAATTGATCTTGATGAGTTTGTTGCACCTTCCAGCCCTCCACAGGAGGGGTAAAAAACTTCTTTGAGCTCGACACTTTAAATTTGCCTCGGAATGCCGAGTGATTTTGTAACCGATAAACCTTAACAGGATTAGCGCCTGAGCACTTTCGGTTCCTTTAGGTATCGATCTGAACTTGGATTTGATGTTTGAATATGCCTGCTTTTGGCTCGACATGTCTTTTGCAGGTTTAAAGCAAGATGCCTACTGCAGTCGACTTATTCTCTTCCATTCACTTAGGCGAGCACTGAGCTGCGGCTAAGACTCCGAGTGAGAGGTTTGCTCTTCACTCGGTAGGATTTTTATACCTTAGGCGAGCACTGGGCTGCAGCTAAGCCCCCGAGTGAGAGGTTTGCTCTTCACTCGGTAGGATTTTTATACCTTAGGCGAGCACTGGGCTGCAGCTAAGCCCCCGAGTGAGAGGTTTGCTCTTCACTCGGTAGGATTTTTATATCTTAGGCGAACACTGGGCTGCAGCTAAGCCCCCGAGTGAGAGGTTTGCTCTATACTCGGTAGGATTTTTATATCTTAGGCGAGCACTGGGCTGCAGCTAAGCCCCCGAGTGAGAGGTTTGCTCTTCGCTCGGTAGGATTTTCATGTTGTACTTGTGGCGTAGCTCAGAAGAGAGGGTCGCAGTCGACCTGCACCTCGTCCTCCTTACAACCGCACGTTGTATTTGTGGCGTAGCTCAGAGGAGAGGGTCGCAGTCGACCTGCACCTCGTCTTCCTTGCGAGTGCACATTGTACTTGTGGCGTAGCTCAGAGGAGAGGGTCGCAGTTGACCTGCACCTTGTCTTCCTTGCGAGCGCACATTGTATTTGTGGCGTAGCTCAGAGGAGAGGGTCGTAGTCGACCTGCACCTCGTCTTCCTTGTGAGCGCACATTGTATTTGTGGCGTAGCTCAGAGGAGAGGGTCGCAGTCGACCTGCACCTCGTCTTCTTTGCGAGCGCACATTGTATTTGTTCTTAGGCGAGTGTTTGTACTGCAGCTAAGCCCCCGAGTGGGAGTCTGGCTCACCACTCGGTAGGATTTTATAACTTAGGCGAGCACTGGGCTGCAGCTAAGCCCCCGGGTGTGAGTCTGGCTCACCACTCGGTAGGATTTTATTTGAACTTAGGCGAGTACTTGGACTGCAGCTAAGCCTCCGAGTGAAAGTCCGGCTTATCACTCGGTAGGATTTCATTGAAACTTAGGCGAAACGGATTCGCAGCTAAGGCCACGAGTGGGAGGCTGGCTCACCACTCCGTAAGGATTTTTTACAAACTTAGGCGAAACGGATTCGCGGCTAAGTCACCCACTGAGGGGAAAATTTTTATTGGACAAATAAAAAGTGACAAAAATCATGGAGAAATTATGACACTATTATTTTGTAATCCATGAACTACAGAAGTACTTTTATTACAACTCATCCGAGTGAAAACTTTAAGTGTAAAATGGGCGGAGTAGTTCCGCGTTCCAAGCTCGGGGCTCGTCGATATTGTGCTTGACATTGTAGAGACGGTACGCCCCATTTTGGAGAACCTTGGTGACGATGAAGGGTCCTTCCCAAGAAGGAGCAAGCTTGTGTTGTTTCTGCTGATCCACTCGGAGAACCAGATCTCCTTCCTGGAAGGCTCGACTCTTCACATTTCTGGCATGGAAGCGACGCAAGTCTTGTTGGTAAATGGTCGATCGGATCAGAGCCATCTCCCTTTCTTATTCTAAAAGGTCGACTGCGTCCTGCCGTGCTTGTTTAGCTTCTACTTCGTTGTAGAGTTCAACTCGAGGAGCATTGTGGAGAAGATGACTCGGCAAGACTGCTTCAGCTCCGTAGACCAAGAAGAATGGAGTTCTTCCGATCGACCGATTTGGCGTGGTCCGCAATCCCCAAAGCACCGAGGGAAGTTCATCGACCCATGCTCCAGCTGCATGTTTGAGATCACGCATCAGTCGGGGTTTCAACCCTTTGAGGATCAGGCCATTGGCTCGTTCTGCTTGTCCATTCGACTGCGGATGGGCGACTGAAGCGTAGTCGACCCGTGTGCCTTGAGAGTTGCAGAAATCTCTGAATTCCTCTGAATCAAAGTTCGACCCATTATCTGTAATGATGTTGTGCGGCACTCCATATCTGAATATCAGTTCCCTGATGAAGCTAACAACAGTACCGGTGTCAAGGTTCTTGATGGGTTTCGCCTCGATCCACTTGGTGAACTTGTCGACTGCTACCAACACATGCGTGAAACCGCTTCGACCTGTTCTCAAGGGGCCGACCATATCCAACACCCATACTGCGAAGGGCCAGACGAGTGGAATGGTCTTCAGAGCTGACGCAGGCTTGTGTGACATATTTGAGTAGAACTGACATCCTTCGCACTTGTCCACTATTTCCTTTGCCATCTCATTCGCCTTTGGCCAGTAAAATCCGGCTCGGTATGCTTTGGCCACGATGGTCCGAGAGGACGCATGATGACCACAGGTCCCCGAGTGGATATCATCAAGGATGATTCAACCTTCTTCTGGCGTTATGCACTTCTGACCAACTCCAGTCGCGCTCTCTCTGTATAATTGTCCTTTGATTACGGTAAAGGCTTTGGATCGACGGACGATCTGTCGAGCCTCTTCCTCATCCTCTGGGAGCTCTTTTCTCAGGATATACGCGATATATGGAACTGTCCAGTCGGGAATGACCACTAAGACCTCCATGACCAAGTCGACCACTGCTGGGACCTCAACCTCAGTCGGATCTGTGGCACTCTTGGGTTGTGGAGCTTCTTCGGTGAAAGGATCTTCTTTGACTGACGGAGTGTGTATATGCTCCAAGAACACACCACTCGGAATGGCTTCTCTCTTGGAACCTATCTTTGCCAGATCATCAGCCGCTTGATTTTTCAGTCGGGGTATGTGATGGAGCTCTAACCCCTCAAACTTCTTTTCCAGCTTCCTCACTGCATTGCAGTATCCAGTCATGGCTGGGCTTCTCACGTCCCACTCCTTCATCACTTGATTGACCACTAGATCCGAGTCGCCATAAACCATAAGGCGACGGACGCCGAGTGAAATGGCCATGCGCAACCTATACAGAAGGGCCTCGTACTCTGCCTCATTGTTGGAGGAATCAAAGTGAATCTGGAGCACATATCTGATCTTATCTCCTCTGGGGGAAACCAAGACCACCCCAGCACCGGAACCATTCAGCATCTTAGAGCCATCAAAAAACATGGTCCAATGCTCCGAGTGAACTTCAGTCGGCTGCTGTTGTTCAATCCACTCGGCGAGTAAATCCGCTATTGCCTGGGACTTAATGGCTTTCTTTGCCTCAAACTTGATATCATGGGGAAGAAGTTCAATCGCCCATTTCGCCACTCAACTAGTTGCATCTCTGTTGTGCAGAATCTCTGAAAGCGGAGCGTCGCTGACGACTGTGATGGAATGATCAGAGAAATAATGAGCAACCTTCTTCGTGGTCATGTATATCCCATACACAAGCTTCTGATAATGAGGGTATCTCTGCTTGGATGGAGTTAAAACTTCAGACAGATAGTACACTGGGCGCTGAACTTTGAAGGCTTTCCCTTCTTCTTCCCGCTCGACCGTAAGTACTGTACTGACGACTTGTCCTGTGGCTGCGATATAAAGCAACAAAGGCTCTTTGCTGATTGGAGCAGCAAGCACCGGCTGGGTGGAGAGCAGAGCTTTTAGCTCGGCAAACACTGCATCAGCTTCCGGAGTCCACTCGAACTTGTCTGCCTTCTTCATTAGTCGGTAAAGAGGCAATGCCTTTTCACCGAGTCGTGAGATGAATCGACTTAATGAGGCCAAGCATCCAGTAAGCTTCTGGACATTGTGCACTCACACAGGGCGTTTCATTCGGAGAATAGTGCCGATCTTTTCTGGATTAGCGTCGATCCCTCGTTCGGAAACGACAAAACCGAGTAACTTGCCACCAGGAACTCCGAATGTGCACTTTGATGGATTGAGCTTGATATCATACCTTCTGAGGTTGGCAAATGTTTCGGCGAGGTCAGCGAGCAGGTCGGAACCTTTTCGTGACTTGACCACGATATCATCCATATACACTTCCACATTCCGACTGATTTGAGTGAGCAAACACTTCTGAATCATTCGCATAAATGTGGCTCCGGCATTTTTGAGGCCGAATGGCATGGTGATATAGCAGAAGCACACGAATGGAGTGATGAAAGCTGTTTTTATCTCATCGGGTCCGTACAGACGGATCTGATGGTACCCGGAATAGGCGTCTAGAAAAGACAATCGCTCGCATCCCGCGGTCGAGTCAACAATTTGATCAATGCGAGGGAGAGGAAAATGATCTTTCGGGCAGGCCCGATTTATGTGCTTGAAATCAATGCACATTCGGAGTGAGTTGTCCTTCTTAGGAACCATGACGACATTAGCGAGCCACTCGGAGTGGTATATCTCTCGGATAAATCCGTCCACCAACAGTCGAGCCACTTCCTCACCAATAGCCTTTCTCTTCTGGTCGGCGGACCGCCGAAGATGCTCTTTAACTGGTTTTGCTGATGAGTCGAATCTAAGGCGATGCTCAGCCAGTCCCCTGGGAACACCTGGCATGTCAGCTGGCTTCCATGCAAAAATGTCCCAGTTCTCACGGAGGAACTGGATGAGTGCTTCTTCCTATTTCGGGTCGAGTGTTGTGGAGATGTGGGTCGGGGCTGCATTGGGGTCGGTCGGGTGAATGTGGACAGGCTTCGTCTCACCGGACGACTGAAATGCAGATTCCGTGGCAGGCTTCTTGGATCGCAGCAAATCACTCGGAGCTGCGTTTTGCTTGTATTCTTCAAACTCGACCGCTGTCACCTGGGAATCGGCAATCTTTGAGCCCTTCTGAAAACACTCTTCTTCCTTTTTCCGATCACGGGTGATAGTGATCACTCCTTTGGGGCCGGGCATCTTCAGTTTGAGGTACACGTAACATGGTCGAGCCATGAACCGTGCGTAAGCTGGTCTCCCCAAAATGGCGTGGTACGCGCTCTGAAAATCCACGACCTCAATCGTCAACTTTTCCTTGCGAAAATGTTTTGAATAACCAAACACCACGTTCAGAGCTATTTGGCCGAGTGACTCGGCTTTCTTTCCTGGTATAACTCCATCAAAGCTCGTGTTACTGGTGCTCAGTCGGGACATCGGAATGCCCATTCCTTTCAGTGTGTCTGCATACAACAAGTTCAGTCCACTACCACCGTCCATCAGCACTTTCGTCAGTCGAGTGCCTTCGACAACTGGGTCGACCACCAAAGCTTGCCTCCCGGGGGTGGCAATATGAGTCGGGTGATCAGACTAGTCGAATGTGATGGGTGTTTGGGACCATCTCAGATAACTTGGTTTCGCTGGGGCAACCATGTTCACCTCACGATTAATGACCTTCAGTCGACTCTTGCTTTCCACATCTGCGAAGATCATTAGAGTACAGTTGACATGCGGATATCCTCCCTCACTGTCCTCCTTGTCTTCGGCCTTGTCCGACTCCTTTTCCTTGTCCTTGGACTGTTTTCCCTGAAACTGCTGGATCAGGAGTCGACATTGGCGAGTGGTATGCTTTGGGTAAATGATATTGCCCTCTTCATCTTTCTTCGTGTGGATGTGACACGGCATATCCATCACGTTTTTTCCCTCTTTATCCTTCACTTTCTTAGGATTCCAGGATCCTTTTGGTTTCCCTTCGAACTTTCCCTGAGTCACGGCCAGAGCCTCTCTAGGAGCTGCTGGTTCGGCTTTCCGCTTCTGTTTCCGACTGGTGTTTCCCTTCTCCAACTGACTCGGCTTGTACTTGCCGCTTCGGAGTCGGTCTTCTTCTTCGCCGTTGGCGTACTTGGTAGCAATCTCCATCATCCGATTCAGGGTCATGTCTCCGGTTCGACCAAACTTCAAACTCAATTCTCTGTTCTTGACGCCATCTTTGAAGACGCAGACTGCCTGATGATCAGACACATTCTCCACGGTATGATGCAGAGTGATCCATCTCTGAATATACTCTCTGAGAGTCTCATTCGTCTTCTGCACACAGACTTGCAGCTCTGTCAATCCAGCTGGTCGCTTGCAAGTCCCTTCAAATGTTCTGACGAACACTCGGGACAGATCTTCCCAAGTGTAAATGCTGCTAGGAGGTAACTGATTCAACCACGCTCTGGCAGAACCTTCCAACATGAGGGGCAAATGCTTCATGGCCACCTCGTCATTCCCACCACCAATCTGAACTGCCACTCGGTAGTCCTCAAGCCAAGTTTCAGGCTTAGACTCACCAGTGAACTTGCTTACTCCAGTTGCTAACCTGAAATTGGGGGGAATCACCGCGGCCCTGATAGCCCTGCTGAAACACTCTGGACCAGAAACATGCGCTCGACCACTTGTGGGCGCATCTCTGTCGGGCCCACCCCGATGGGCTCTGTTTCGGTCGACCAAGCCTTGCACGATAATGGATCGCGCGTCAAAGCCTGGTTCCCGGGGGTCGACTGGGACTCTTCACCCCACACTGAGTTGACGCCTACCATCTTGCTGCCGAGGAGCGTAAGACCCACCCCTCGGGGGGGAAGTGGGCACTCGACGCCTATCATCACGATCATGTCGGTCTCCGTACTGGTCTCGCCGATTCTCACATCCTTCACGCCGCGGAGGCGATCTGGGACTATGAGCCGACTGAACCATATTCGCAGCGACGGATCGACTGTGAATTCTGTTACGCGACTGCGACACGGCTGAATTCTGGTCTCCTGCTGCCCGGAGCAAATCCCTGATCTGCATCAAGCCTCTGCCAGCTTCCGACTGAGAGGGCTGGATGGACTCTGCTATACGGGTTGCAGCTGCTAAATTCTGAATTGGGGTTCGATATACCTGAGTCGGCGGGAAGAGTTGACGTCGATTGGCGTCGGGAACTCGTTGCCGCGCGCGCTCGTCGAGTGCTCGTTGAAGGTTCTCCAGACGAGCGCGTTCAGCCAAGTTGGCTAAACGTGCCTCCTCCAAGGCGTGAGCCTCAGGGGTTTCTCCCGCGATGGGAGTATGCAGGGCATCCATGTTCCTGCGGCGAAGCTCTTCCCTCCGCAGAGAGTCGAGTGGCTCGGGCTGGTACTCTTCGTGGTCCCGTACGGGGTCGCCTCCACCGCCTGCCCCACCCTCATGGGTGAAGCCAGGAGGACTGCGAGGTCCGTTGACCATCAAGATTTCCGCCGCCGGATCACTGCTATCGCATTCGGATGCCGTCTCTACAGAGCCAGTCGACAGATCGAACACGCCGTAGAGGGATTCATCGGGCTCGATTGCCGCAACTTGGGCGGTGGCCGTCTGGCGAGCCACCGCGTGCTTCACCCACCGCTGGAGCCTCGACCGACCAGAGCGCTTGCGCTGGTGGGAGACCGGGAGGGTGGCTGATAGGGGAGTCGACCGATACAGGGTCGACGATTGTCGCAGCAGAACGCCGCGGACACATGCGCGAAAATGCGTCGCACCGCGGATGGGGAGCGCATCCACGTCGAGTGGAGCCTCCTGGAGCCAAGCGGAGTCATCCGCGATGAAGGTGAGAGCGCCGAGACGGATCTCGCGGCCCTCGACCAAAACTCCAGTAGCAACCATGATGAAAGTACTAGGAAGAATCGCAACTTCTCCAGAAAATCGCTAAAACACCCGCCCCACGGTGGGCGCCAACTGTCGTGGTTCTAAGTCTGACAGTAGAGTGGGGGGTAGGTATGGAGAGGCAAGGTCCTAGCTATGGAGAGGTTGTAAACACAAGAGATGTACGAGTTCAGGCCCTTCTCGGAGGAAGTAAAAGCCCTACGTCTCGGAGCCTGGAGGCGGTCGAGTGGATTATGAGTATAAGGATTACAGGGGTGCCAACCCTTTACACTGAGGTGGGGGGTGGCTTATATAGTGCCTGCCAGACCCCTCCGGCCCTCAGTAATGCGGGCTTTAAAAGTACATTAAGTCTGGGACGTTACTGGTAACGTCCCACATAAAGTGTCTTAACTATCATAAAGTCTACTTAATTACAGACCGTTGCAGTACAGAGTGCTTCTTGACCTTCTGGTGGTCGAGTGCATCTTCATGGTCGAGTCCTTCGAGTCTGTCGAGTGGTGTCCTCTTTGGTCGACTGGAAGGTGATCTCTTCTAAGGGTGTCCTTGGGTAGGGTATTTAGATCAGGTCTATGACCCTACCCTAGGTACATGACTCCATCAGTTGGCGGACCCGACCGGCACTTGGCTCCAGCTTCCCCGCTTCTTTGTAGGTGAACTTCCGGCCGGCGCTCCGGGCGGCCTCTGGCTTCAGGCGGACGGTTGCTGCAGCAGGGCCTCCTGGGCTTCGCTGGAGGTCTCCGTCGCCGGGAATGCGGCCCTGACCCGCGGCTGGCAAACATTTGCCCACGCGTGTGGCCTGAGCCAGCGGTGCACCCTGCACTTCAAGTTCAACGGTGATGCCACCCTCTACGTGAGGGTGTTCGGGGAAGACGGTCGCCGTGCTGGGTGCTGCCCCGAAGACGATGACCGCGGCCGTGTACCCAGCCCCGGCGTTGATCAGGATGAAGATGGCGGCAGGCGCGTGGTCAGCAGCGCTTGGGGCTAGCCAGGCTTCGGCGACTCTCCTTCGGACAGCAGCTCCTCCAGCGGTGGCCGCGACCAGCCCCCGCGCCGTTACGCCCGCCTAGGGGAAGGTAGCGGGTCAGTCCGCCATCGCGCCTCAGTGAAGCGCGAGGAGGAATCTGACTGAGCTCCGGAGGCAGTACGAGCCCTCGCCGCGAGTTGGTGCCGAGCAAGTCATGCCCATTTTGTTTTTCTTCCTTCCTTCGCAAAAAGAAAGTAGTATAGGGCCCCACTGGGGCGTGTTGAACTGTTGCTGTTAATTATCATGTTGTTTCCGCTATTTCTGTGCTGTGTTCCCGTGCCGCATGCCCGTGTGTGGGAATTACTTAGCTCGAGGAGGCTTGCCGCGGTCCTCGCCTCCTGAGGCCGAGGCCTCGCCGTGTGCTTCATGTCCTGCAAGGATTAGTCAGGAGGGGTAGCTTCTGGTCCCGATTTGGGGGGCGACCGACCCAGGTCCTGTGCTCCCGTCGTGACGCCCGTGGGGCACGGACTGGAAGGGGTGCTCCCGTAGTGGACTTGGATAGGAAAGCTTCAAATGATCGGGGCCGAAAACACTCGCGAGGGTGCCCGCGCAACTCCCTCGCGAGACTTGCGCGAGAGAAAACGAGGCAAGTGAGCAAAAAAAGACAAAGAGTCACAAGCTAGGGACGGCAACAGCTCCAATAAAACTTCAAATAGGAACAAACAAGCCAACTGCAGAAAGCAAATGAAAAGGCCGCGTCCGGCACCTAATCTAGTCTTCGACGTCTTCTCACCAGCGCGGAGCTAAGTGCTGCCAATGGGCGTGGGCGGGAGCCCCCGAGGCCCGAGGGCGGCACTCCGGAGACTCCGGGGCGTGTACAGCCCCACTCATTATTACGTGAGAGTGTAACGAGCGGTGAGCTTCACAGGCATTGGCCTTCTTCACAGGCGCCGGGCCTTTTCCAAAAAGCGGAAGCTTCACAAGCGTTGGCCTTCTTCACAGGCACCGGGCCTTTTCCAAAAAGCGGCAGCTTCACAGGCACCGGGCCTTTTCCATAGGCACTGGGCCTCGCTCAGGGGTAGAACCTTCGGAGATGTTTAATGTTCCACGCGTTCTGGATGGATACCCCCTCCTGGGTCTCCAAGCGCGCGGAGCCGGGCCTGGAAACATGAACAACCTTGAATGGGCCCTCCCACATGCGAGAGAGCTTGTGCAACCCCTCCCTGGAGAGGACCCGTCTGAGCAGGAGTGAAGGAAATATGCCCTAGAAGCAATAATAAAGTTATTATTTATTTCCTCGTATCATGATAAATGTTTAATATTCATGCTATAATTGTATTAACCAGAAACATGATACATGTATGAATACGTAGACAAACCTAATGTCACTAGTATGCCTCTACTTGACTAGCTCATTAATCAAAGATGGTTATGTTTCCTAACCATAGACATGTGTTGTCATTTGATTAACGGGATCACATCATTAGGATAATGATGTGATTGACTTGACCCATTCCGTTAGCTTACCACTTGATCATTTAGTATGTTGCTATTGCTTTCTTCATGACTTATACAAGTTCCTATAACTATGAGATTATGCAACTCCCGTTTATCGGAGGAACACTTTGTGTGTTACCAAACGTCACAACGTAACTGGGTGATTATAAAGGAGCTCTACAAGTGTCTCCAAAGATACATGTTGAGTTGGCATATTTCGAGATTAGGTTTTCTCACTCCGATTGTCGGAGAGGTATCTCTGGGCCCTCTCGGTAATGCACATCAATATAAGCCTTGCAAGCAATGTAGCTAAAGAGTTAGTTACGGAATGATGCATTACGTAACGACTAAAGAGACTTGCTGGTAACGAGATTGAACTAGGTATTGGATACCGACGATCAAATCTCGGGCAAGTAACATACCGATGACAAAGGGAACAACGTATGTTGTTATGCGGTTTGACCGATAAAGATCTTCATAGAATATGTAGGAGCCAATACGAGCATCTAGGTTCCGCTATTGGTTATTGACCTGAAACAGTTCTAGGTCATGTCTACATAGTTCTCGAACCCGTAGGGTCCGCACGCTTAAGGTTTCGATGACAGTTATATTATGAGTTTATGAGTTTTGATGTACCGAAGTTTGTTCAGAGTCCCGGATAAGATTACGGACATGACGAGTAGTCTCAAAATGGTCGAGACATGAAGATTGATATATTGGAAGCCTATATTTGGATATCTCAAGTGTTCTGGGTGAAATCGGGATTTTACCGGAATACCGGGAGGTTACCGAAACCCCCCGGGGGCTTAATGGGCCTACATGGGCCCTAGTGGACAGGAAGAGAGGAGGCAAGGGCTGGGCCGCGCCCTCTCCCCCCTAGTCCGAATAGGACAAGGAGAGGGGGCGACGCCCCCCCCCCTTTCCTTCCCCTCTCCCTCCTCCTTCCCCCCTTCTCCTATTCCAACTAGGAAAGAAGGGAGTCCTACTCCCGGTGGGAGTAGGACTCCCCCTTGGCGCGCCCTCCTTGGCCGGCCGGCGGCCCCTCCCCCTTGGCTCCTTTATATACGGGGGCAGGGGGCACCTCTAGACACAACAATTGATCTCTTGATCTCTAAGCCGTGTGCGGTGCCCCCCTCCACCATAGTCCTCGATAATGTTGTAGCGGTGCTTAGGCGAAGCCCTGCGACGGTAGAACATCAAGATCGTCACCACGCCATCATGCCGATGGAACTCTTCCCCGACATTCTGCTGGATCGGAGTCCGGGGATCGTCATCGAGCTGAACGTGTCCTAGAACTCGGAGGTGCCGTAGTTTTGGTGCTTGATCGGTCGGGACGTGAAGATGTACGACTACATCAACCGCATTGTTCTAATGCTTCCGCTTTCGGTCTACGAGGGTACGTGGACAACACTCTCCCCTCTCGTTGCTATGCATCACCATGATCTTGCATGTGCGTAGGAAAATTTTGAAATTACTACGTTCCCCAACAACGAGGTCCCCTACCTCAAGAGTTCTGGGGCGGATGTTGCGGCAGTGGTATCGTCGCAGCGCCTGTTGATACCTTGCCGACCGTAGCGCGTCCTCTCGATGGCATTCCTCCCCTAGCACGAGAGTCGTCCCCTGCATGGCGTCCTGCTGCGTCTCGTCGAACGCCAGGACCCGTGCGGAACGATGCCTGACCTCGTGAGGGAGGACGGCCTCAGCTCCGTAGACGAGGAAGAACGGGGTTTCGCCAGTCGACTTAGTCGCGATCGTGCGGAGGGACCACAGCACAGACTGGAGCTCGTCGTACCAGCCCCTGCCGCAGGCCTCCATCTTCTTCTTGAAGGTCCGGGTTTTGAGGCCCCTCAGGACTTCCGCGTTGGCTCGCTCAGCCTGGCCGTTGCTCCGGGGGTGTGCTACCGAAGTGTAGCATATCTGTGTTCCAAGGTTAGCACAGTAAGTTTTGAAGATATTGTTGGTGAATTGCGAACCGTTGTCGGTGATGATGCGGTTGGGCACCCCGAATCGGCTCACGAGGCCCCTGATGAACTTGACTGCGGAGCCTGCTGGAATGGTGCGGACAACTTCCACCTCAGCCCACTTGGTGAACTTGTCCACGGCAACATAGAGGTAACGATAGCCTCCTGGCGCCCGAGGGAACGGGCCCAGGATGTCCAGCCCCAAACCGCGAACGGCCATGAGAGGAGTATGGTCTGCAGGCCCTGAGCTGGCTGGTGGATCTGCTTGGCGTGGAATTGGCAGGCTTCACAAGCCTTCACCAGCTTGACGGTGTCGTTGAGTGCTGTGGGCCAGTAGAACACACTACGGAACACCTTCCCAACGAGGGTTCGTGATGATGAGTGGTGCCCACAGTCTCCTCCGTGTATGTCTGCCAACAGCTCCCTTCCTTGCTCCCTGGAAATGCAACGTAAGGACACATCATTTGTTCACTTCCGGTAGAGCTCTCCGTCCTTGATGCAGTAGGCCGTGGCCTGCCGCGCCACACGCTCCGTGTCCTCCTCCTTCTCTGGTAGGGTCCCTTGCATCAAGTGGTCCTTGAACTCTGTGGTCCAGCATGCTTCCTGAGGTTCCAGCGCCAGGAGAAAGCGTGCCCCTGAGGCCAGGCCACAAGCCGGGGCTCCCGAGGCGGGAGGCTGAGGGAGCTCCTCCCTGTTGGGGAACGTAGTAATTTTAAAAAATTCCTATGCACACCCAAGATCATGGTGATGCATTGCAACGAGAGGGGAGAGTGTTGTCCACGTACCCTTGTAGACCGAAAGTGGAAGCGTTAGAACAACGCGGTTGATGTAGTCGTACGTCTTCACGGCCCGACCGATCAAGCACCGAAACTATGGCACCTCCGAGTTCTAGCACACGTTCAGCTCGATGACGATCCCCGGACTTCGATCCAGTAGAATGTGGGGGAAGAGTTCCGTCAGCACGACGGCGTGGTGACAATCTTGTTGTTCTACCGTCACAAGGCTTCGCCTAAGCACTGCTACAATATTATAGAGGACTATGGTGGAGGGGGGCACCGCACACGGCTAAGAGATCAAGAGATCAATTGTTGTGTCTAGAGGTGCCCCCTGCCCCCGTATATAAAGGAGCCAAGGGGGAGGGGGCGGCCGGCCAAGGAGGGCGTGCAAAGGGGGAGTCCTACTCCCACCGGGAGTAGGACTCCCTTCTTTCCTAGTTGGAATAGGAGAAGGGGGAAGGAGGAGGGAGAGGGGAAGGAAAGGGGGGGCGCCACCCCCCTCTCCTTGTCCTATTCGGACTAGGGGGAGGGGGCGCGGCCCAGCCCTTGCCTCGTCTCTTCCTCTCCACTAGGGCCCATGTAGGCCCATTAAGCCCCCCGGGGGGTTTCAGTAACCTCCAGGTATTCCGGTAAAATCCCGATTTCACCCGGAACACTTCCTATATCCAAATATAGGCTTCCAATATATCAATCTTCATGTCTCGACCATTTCGAGACTCCTCGTCATGTCCGTAATCTTATCTAGGACTCTGAACAAACTTCGGTACATCAAAACTCATAAACTCATAATATAACTGTCATCGAAACCTTAAGTGTGCGGACCCTACGGGTTCGAGAACTATGTAGACATGACCTAGAACTGTTTTCGGTCAATAACCAATAGCGGAACCTAGATGCTCATATTGGCTCCTACATATTCTACGAAGATCTTTATCGGTCAAACCGCATAACAACATACGTTGTTCCCTTTGTCATCGGTATGTTACTTGCCCGAGATTTGATCGTCAGTATCCAATACCTAGTTCAATCTTGTTACTGGCAAGTCTCTTTACTCGTTACGTAATGCATCATTCTGTAACTAACTCTTTAGCTACATTGCTTGCAAGGCTTAATTGATGTGCATTACCGAGAGGGCCCAGAGATACCTCTCCAACAATCGGAGTGACAAAACCTAATCTCGAAATACGCCAACTCAACATGTATCTTTGGAGACACCTGTAGAGCTCCTTTATAATCACCCAGTTACGTTGTGACGCTTGGCAGCACACAAAGTGTTCCTCCGATAAACGGGAGTTGCATAATCTCATAGTTATAGGAACTTTTATAAGTCATGAAGAAAGCAATAGCAACATAGTAAACGATCAAGTGCTAAGCTAACGGAATAGGTCAAGTCAATCACATCATTCTCCTAATGATGTGATCCCGTTAATCAAATGACAACACATGTCTATGGTTAGGAAACATAACCATCTTTGATTAATGAGCTAGTCAAGTAGAGGCATACTAGTGACATTAAGTATGTCTATGTATTCACACATGTATCATGTTTCCGGTTAATACAACTATAGCATGAATAATAAACATTTATCCTGATACGAGGAAATAAATAATAACTTTATTATTGCCTCTAGGGCATATTTCCTTCAGTCTCCCACTTGCACTAGAGTCAATAATCTAGATTACACAGTAATGATTCTAACACCCATGGAGTCTTGGTGCTGATCATGTTTTGCTCATGGAAGAGGCTTAGTCAACGGGTCTGCAACATTCAGATCTGTATGTATCTTGCAAATCTCTATGTCTCCCACCTGGACTTGGTCCCGGATGGAATTGAAGCGTCTCTTGATGTGCTTGGTCCTTTTGTGAAATTAGGATTCCTTTGTGATGCGGAGCATCCTTCCATCATCCCCATGGACTCTACATCAACACATCCAACCCCACGAGGACCTATGACTCGAGCACGTGCAAGAGCTCTTGAAACCGAGGTGACATCACTCCTCTCACAATTCCCTTTCGATTCACATGAGACATGGTTACTACCTCAAACAGAAACGCTACGCATACTCAGGTACCAAGGGGTCAACCGTGAAGAAGCTAGGAAGCAAGGAGAACCGGAAGTGGAAGACATGCATGAAGACGGAGAGGAAAAGCACGAAGGACCAGGATGGCCGGACGATCCGAACGGCGGCCCGGACGATCCGGAAAGAGCCCGGACGATCCGGACCCCGGCCCGAATGATCCGGCTAACTCACCCTGAAGACACCCGAAGCTCCCACCTGAAGCCGGATCATCCGGACCCTGCCCGGATGTCCGGACCCCCAGCCGGACATCCGGCCCTGCGTCGCCACCAGCCGAGCCTCCAACTCATCCGGGCCTCCACCCGGACTGTCCGGACCAGCCCGGATCATCTGGCTCCTCTCCCGGATCATCCAGCCAGCGCCTGCGCGCGCGTGTTGGGCTGAGCCCATGTACCCCTTCGCCCCCAGTCTATTTGTAGGACCCCCTCTCCTCACTTTGAGACTTAGCATTGGATTAGCTCATATTTGTGTGAGAGCCTTTGCTCATCCACTTGGTTACTTCTCCTCGGAGCTCACGACCTCTTCGGAGAAGATCCCCCAAGCGGATTCAAGACCCCTCTCTAGGCAAGAACATCAAGGCCTCCTCGCGGAGAAGAATGGTTCCTTTGTATCCTTCCCTTTGTTGACTTTGGATCTTGTGAATCTCTTATGTGTGTGGTGATCTAGCACTTGTGTGATCGATTCCTTGTTGGTTGAGTGATTCTCTCTCGTTTTCCCCATGTTTTCCCTTTGTGCTTCCGCGTGTTCTTCGTGATTCCCCGTAGGATCCACTCCAAACGTGAAAGATCGACGCTATAGGGTTCCACCCTACATCATATGGTATCATGAGCCATGTTGATCACGTTTTTGGAGCCCCTACCCCGTGTTTTCTAGCTTGATTTTGTTGTTTTCGTCCTAAATCCGAAAATCCCCACCAAAAATAGCCCCAATTTTTTTTGTGATTTGTTGGTTTTGATGATGATTTGTTGATTTGGATCCTTGGATTCGGTGTGTAACTCGTGGATCTTGCTTTTCCCCGCCTTCTTCCCCTCGAAATCCATCCAAAATCCGCGGAATCGTCGAATTTCTAGCCGTTTTCGAGTTCATCCCGAGCAGTTCCCGACCGCGTTTGACCTGCCCGGATCATCCGGACCCTGACCCGGATCATCCGGACACGCCCGGATCATCCGGCTCCTGGCCCGGATCATCCGGCTTCCTCTGCCGAAACTGCATTTCTGCAGTTCTTCACCACCACCACCTATGCCTACATACCACCACCACTTCCACCTGCCAAATTCCCACAACACAACCTCCGTACTACCATTCGACTTTGGGTTCGAGAATTTGAGTTGAGATTTCCGTGTCCTATTGTGTTTCGGCTATTTAGGTGCGGTGCGACATCAACAACTAACGCTCATTTTCATCGACTACTCATCTTCGCTACGGACGGTAACTTCGACGACATCTTTGTCATACCTTGCAATTGAATTGATAACCATCATACCCCATCTTTGGCGTCGGCTTACCCATCGAGACTAGCCATTGAGTATTGCCGGCAACGTGACTTGTGCACATTAGTGCTAATACTCCATATCATACATACCATACCATTGTGGTGCATATCTCGGAATCAACTTGTGTGTCACAAAGTTGTCATCGCATACACAATTGCTATCTTGGTTCGTGAAGTTTGCATAAGAAAAGAGCTCAAAAGAGAAAGAGCCACTCAAGCTTTTAAGCAAAGAGGAAAGATAAGCAAAGAACTTATAAGCAAGAACCGTAGCATCATACCACATTAAGATTGTCATATAAGATCATCTTGGATCATAGCACCGAAATACCATACATATAGCATACTTGGGATAGAGATCGTCGCATTTTTGCCTAGTAGGTTGTGCACAAGCTCCGTATCCGCCTATTGTGCAATCGTGCTAGCATCTCTCTAGTATTGTGCAACAAGAGCATTTTTCGTGGATTCCACATTTTGGCTCACTTTTGGTTTGCACAATCCCATTTATCTATTTGCGTGTGTGTTTCCATGTAGCACTACTTGCTTGGTCTACTTGTTGCATTTGCGAATTTGCGAATCTTTTTCAACATTTTTGAATCAAACTAACGATTGCAATCAATTTTGTGCCACCATCCTAACCAAGCTCCACCATAAGCTTTTACTTGTGTAGGCGTGAGAACCGACAAGGATTGGTACCAATAGTGCTATTTCATTGTCCGCATTTGAGTGAACTTGATTCATCTTCAACATCGGTCAAAGGTACATTGGTATTAGTTCTTCTCCTTCTACCACTCACAATTTGCTTGAAATGATGGATAGGCCAAGTACTTCTACAAACCCACTTTTCATCGAGCAAGATGACGACATGTCATCATACGTCACCAAGAGCCACCTCTTTGGCGCACAACGAGCGTTGCATCAAGAGCAACAAGCAATGAATGACCGCATCGACAACCTCGCCACCGACTTACGACTCTCCGAGCAACGTACAAGAGACTACTTCGACAACAAGCTCGACGCACACAAGCAAGAGAACGATGCAAGAATGGACGAGATCCTAGATGTAGCGACCCGACCTCAGATGGTCAAGTCTCTGTGCTCAAGTGTCATCCCTGGATCAGTAATGCTGACACCACACAATACTTCGAAGGATTTATAACAGAGTAGCAATCACACACTTATTACATTGTTTGTCCAAAAGAGGACTTATTACAATAATCATGGCTTAAGGCCATCTAATAACGATAACAACGGAAGAGTTGGAAGATAAGTGAGTCCGTCAACTCCAACGGCATCACTGAGTATAGAACCACGACCTAAAAGCACCTTACTCGTCGTCTGAAAAGTCTGCAACATGAAAGTTGCAGCCCGAAAACGGGTCAGCACATGGAATATGCTGGCAATGTAACACATAGAGAGTAATGAATGATAAGCCTATACTACATGCATATATGGCTGGTGGAAAAGCTCTATGGTTACAGTTTTTGCATAAAGCCAGTTTTTCCCTACTGCAAAGGAATAAATTTATTTAACTATCATGGTGGTTGTTAAACATTGAGAATGGTTGACAGCATCCTCAATCCCAATTAAAAAGTACTCATTAACAAACCCATCAATATTAAATTAGAGTAACATGTTGAGATTCACAGAATATTCAAGTACTGGATACTCAAGATGTCCATAACCGGGGACACGGCTAATCATGATTAGTTTGTACACTCTGCAGAGGTTTGCGCACTTTTCCCCACAAGACTCGATCGCCTCCGTTTGGTTCCTCGTACTACATGGTGTTTGAGAAACGGATGACCGAGACATAGTCTTTCAGAAGTGCTAGCACCTTACGATGGGTAGACCGGTACACCTACATCCCCTACATCTGCTAGTCCACCACTATAAGAGTTCGCACAACTTAGTCAACTATGCCAGAGCCCATAATGGCTTGTGGCTGCACACGTAAGTTACTAGTATGAATTATCTTATGATCCCTTTGAGCCTGGGTGGCGGTCCATAGGAAAATCACACGGTACCCCCGGGATTTTCAAAAAAACAGGCAAGTCCTGGTAACCCCAGGTGCCTCAATCCACCCAGATGTGTATTTAAGTTGCCACCTTAGATAAACCATTAATTAACAAACTCACATCTGTCATGGATATTCACTCACCCAATCCACGTCTACTAGCATAGCATGGCATAATAAGCAAACGCGGAAGTAACTCCCAAAGGTTTCATAAGTAAAACAGGTAATAGGTACTACCTCATCTACTTCCCATCCCACAATTTAATTAGATCCTAATCATGCAATGTGTGAGGATTGATCTAATGCACAAAAACTGGGTAGTAGAAAAGGGTATGATCAAGTGTTACTTGCCTTGCTGATGATCCGCGAAACATAGAGATTCGAAGTAACAAGCGGCGCACTCTGGGTGATCTATCGCAGACAAACAACAAGCATACAATAAGTACTCATCTAATGCACAGGTAAATCTCGAATAAAAGATCTAACCAGAAAGTTCAACTTAAGAACCCTGGTTGCAAAAAGAATCAAATCAAATAAAGCAACGAAAGTCAAACGGTGAGAGAAAACAACTCAGTTCTAGCAATTTGAAACTAAGTCAAATTTTACAGTAGCAAAACTTGTTTTAAGTTGATTAGTCGGAACGGCGGTTTCGAAACGAAACTCCGGGCGCTTGAATCACCTGATTCCGATAAACGAGCGAGAAGATAAACTAGAAAGAAAATCGGATCTGAAATCGCTATCAGAAAAATAGCGGAATAAATCCGATTAAAAAGAAAAACGACGAACGGTTGAACGAACGGAGGTTCGTTAACTGGGAATAACCGATGATCACGTTCGTTGAGACGAATGGTCCGGCGAACGCTCAATAAACAAAACCGGAAAGAAAAACCGGCGAGAAAAACCGATCTAGGGTTTCGGAAAAGAAAACCGAAACGAAAAACCGATCTAGAAAACTGGAAAGGTTTACGAGAAAAACCGAACCGAGGGGAAGAAGTGACGCGGCGCGGGGCTAGTACCTCGAAGAGGCGAGGGGCTCCGGCGGCGGCGGCGTAGGGCGGCGGCGTAGGGCGGCGGCGGCACTTGGCGGTGGCGGCGGCGCTGGTGGTGGTGCTGCGCTGCGGAGAGGAGGGGTTTTGGTTTGATGTTTTAGAGGGGGGGTGCTTGCGTATTTATATTGGGGAGGGGGAGGGTTTTGCTTGGAGGAGGGATCAAGAATTAGACTAGGAATAGGAAACAAAAGAGGGAAAAGATCTAGAAAAAAACGGAAATGGAGTCCTACTAGGACTCCCAGGCGGCGGCGGCTCCCTGGCCAGGGGCGCGCGCGCGGGCGATTGCCTTGGCCTCCTGGCCGGCCGGCGGCTTGGTGGCTTGGGCCTTTGGCCCAAGGCGCTACAGATTTTTTTTAAATCAGTTTCGCGCGCGGAAAAATACAGAAAATAAAATCTATCGGACTCCAAAATTAATAAAGTAAATTTTCCCCGACTCCTAAAAATGAACCAAACAAAATGAACTTTTACTCGGGCCAAAAATGCAATTTTTGAAAATACGCATTTTTCCTAGGGCAAATAAACTCCGAGAAAAATCCAAATTTGATTTATTTATTAAATCTTCATTTTTCCTAAATTTTGGGAAAGTCATATTATTCCCTCTCATATTTTTTTTATATTGGAAAAATATTTGAAGATAAAATAAATAATCCAAATGATCCTCTTTTCAAAATTTGAAAGAACTCAAATATGAAAATTTCGAAATCTCCAACTCTCTCCGTGGGTCCTTGAGTTGCGTGAAATTTCTAGGATCAACAAAATGCAAGAAAATATGTGATGCATGATGATCTAATGTATAACATTCCAAATTGAAAATTTGGGATGTTACAAACCTACCCCCCTTAAGATGAATCTCGCCCTCGAGATTCGGGTTGGCTAGAAAATAGGTGAGGGTGGTCCTTGAGCAAATCTTCTTCTCTCTCCTAGGTGGCTTCATCCTCCGTGTGGTGGCTCCACTGAACCTTGCAAAACTTGATAACCTTGCTGCGAGTAACTCTGCTGGCATATTCGAGAATCTTGACTGCTTTCTCCTCATACGTTAAATCATCCTTCAACTGAATGGCTTCCAGAGGCACTGTATCTCTTAGCGGTACCTCCGCCATCTCGGCGTGACATTTCTTCAGCTGGGAAACATGGAATACGTCATGAACTCCTGACAGTCCTTCGGGTAATTCCAACTTATAAGCGACTTCTCCCATGCGCTGCAAAATCTTATACGGTCCAACGAAACGTGGTGCTAATTTTCCTTTAACTCCAAAACGCTTAACTCCTCGAAGTGGGGATACTCTAAGATAAACTCTGTCTCCAACTTCATATTCTATCGCCTTGCGTTTTGAATCCGCATAGCTTTTATGTCTTGATTGGGCTACCTTGAGCCTGTCGCGAATCAACTTAACTTTCTGTTCAGACTCGTTAATCAAATCTGGCCCAAACAACTGACGGTCTCCAACCTCGTCCCATGACAACGGTGTCCTGCACCTTCTTCTGTATAAGGCTTTGAAAGGTGCCATCTTCAAGCTGGTTTGGTAACTGTTGTTATAAGAAAACTCTGCATACGGTAGGTTATCGTCCCAACTAGATCCATAATCTAATGCACAAGCTCTCAGCATATCCTCCAAAATCTGATTGACTCTCTCTCAGTCTGTCCATCTGTCTATGGGTGAAAAGCTGTACTGAATTCCAGCCTGGTCCCCAATGTTTCATGCAACTGATTCCAAAATTTTGAGGTAAATTGGGTTCCTCTATCTGATACGATACTCCTCGGAACTCCGTGCAAACACACAATTCTGGTCATGTATATCTTTGCCAACTTAGCACTGCTATAGGTAGTCTTAATTGGAATGAAATGCGCTACCTTCGTCAAGCGGTCGACTATAACCCAAATCGAGTCATAGCCTGAACGAGTCTTTGGCAAACCCGTGATGAAATCCATGCCTAGTTTATCCCACTTCCATTCGGGTATCGGCAATGGTTGCAACAATCCTGCTGGCTTCTGATGTTCTGCCTTCACTCTCTGACATACATCACAAACTGCTACATACTCCGCAATATCCTTCTTCATTCCGGTCCACCAGAACGTTTCCTTCAAATCCAAATACATCTTGGTATTTCCTCGGTGAATCGAATAGGGTGAATCATGTGCCTCTTGCAGAATCAACTTTCTGATCTCCGGATCATTTGGCACATATACGCGGTCCTCAAACCATAGGGTATCGTGCTCATCCTCACGAAATCCCTTTGCTTTTCCTTCGCTCATTTTCTCCTTTATATCCGCGATCTCCTTGTCCTTTTTCTGGGCTTCCCTGATTTTATCCATCAAGGTAGACTGAATCTCAATGCTGCTACATAGCCTCTCGGAACTATTTCCAAACATAGCTCACAAAGGTCTTCTGCTAACTCCTTTGGTATCTCTCCCGTCATCAGCGTGTTGACATGGCTCTTGCAGCTCAATGCGTCAGCTACTACATTAGCCTTTCCGGGATGATAATGCAATCTCATATCATAATCCTTGATGAGTTCCAACCATCTCCTTTGTCTAAGGTTTAACTCCTTCTGCGTGAAGATGTACTTCAAACTCTTATGATCCGTGTACACCTCACAATGATTTCCAATGAGGAAGTGTCTCCATGTCTTCAATGCATGCACTACGGCTGCTAACTCCAAATCATGTGTGGCATAATTTAATTCATGAGGTTTTAGTTGTCGTGAAGCATACAAAACAACTCTTCCTTCCTGCATAAGCACTGCTCCAAGTCCTCGACGTGAAGCGCCTCATAATCCTTGGTATGATCTGGCAAAATTAACACTGGTGAGGTAACCAATCTTTTCTTCAACTCCTGGAAACTTGCCTCACAATCCTCAGTCCATATGAACTTGGTATCCTTTTTCAGCAACTCCGTCATAGGCTTTGCAATCTTTGAGAAATTCTCAATGAATCTCCGGTAGTATCCTGCGAGTCCAAGAAAACTCCGGATCTCTCCAACTGTCGTTGGTGCTTCCCATTTGGTTATAGTCTCAACCTTTGTGGGGTCAACTGCTATACCTTCTCCAGATATAACATGTGCAAGAAATCCAACTTCCTTTAGCCAAAACTCACATTTGCTGAACTTGGCATATAACTGATGTTCCCTCAGCTTCTCCAAAACCAATCGCAAATGTTCCTTATGTTCCTCTTCATTCTTCGAGTAAACTAAAATGTCATCAATGAACACCACGACGAACTTATCCAAAAACTCCATAAACACTTTGTTCATCAGGTTCATGAAATAAGCAGGTGCGTTAGTCAATCCAAATGACATAACGGTATACTCATACAATCCATATATTGTGGTGAATGTCGTCTTAGGTATGTCCTTCTCTCGAATCTTCAATTGATGGTACCCTGATCGCAAATCGATCTTAGAAAACACTTTAGCGCCTTGCAAACGATCAAACAGATCATTTATCATTGGTAGTGGGTACTTGTTCTTGATTGTTACTGCATTCAATCCACGGTAATCAACAACCATCCTTAACGATCCATCCTTCTTCTCCACTAATAGTACGGGTGATCCCCAAGGCGAAGAACTTGGGCGTATATACCCTTTATCCAATAGCTCCTTAATCTGCTTCTTGATTTCCGCCAAATCCTATGCGGGCATCCTGTATGGTCGCTTCGATATTGGGCCTGTTCCTGGCAAAAGTTCAATCAAAAACTCAATGTCTCTATCCGGTGGCATTCCTGGCAATTCCTCAGGAAATACATCAGGATAATCCTTCACCACTGGTACCTCTTCCTGCACAACTCCTGATAAGGAATTCACTTGATTCCTATTTAGTCCATGTCGTGATACATACTTAATCCTTCTTCCTTCTGGCGTCGTGAGCAAAATGGTCTTACTCGCGCAATCGATGTTTCCTCCATACATCGACAGCCAATCCATTCCGAGAATCACATCCAAACCTTGGGATTCCAAAACGATCAAACCCGTCGGGAATACATGCCTTCCTATACTCAATGGCACTTGAAAACATCCTTGTCTGGCCATGTAGTCTGCTCCTGGTGACCTTACTAGCATAGGGGTTTTAAGAATCTGAGTAGGCAGACTATACTTTTCTACAAATCCCGTTGATATGTATGAATGCGATGCACCAGTATCGAAAAGAACAAGTGCAGTAAATGATTTAACCAAAAACTTACCGATTACTGCATCGGGCTGAGCTTCAACCTCCTCCACATCAATGTGGTTCACCTGTCCCCTGTTGAAAGGGTTTGGCTTCTTTCCAGAGCTTCCATTTCCACCTTGGCCTTCGGGACAGTCATTTGCATAATGTCCGGTCTTGGAACACTTGTAACAGGTGACATGGCTCAAGTCTTTCTTGGCTGGGGTTGAGGGCGTGGTCCGGTTCTGGCCGTTGCTTCCTCCATTCCCATTACCATTTTTGTGGCCATTATGGTTGTGCGAACTACCTCCTCCATGGGTATGCTGAAACTGAACTCCCTGTTTAGGTGTATAACGGGGCTTCTACTAGGCTCCAGAGTTATACTTCCCCTGTCCATACTTCCTCTTGCGATTCTCAATCTGTTGCTGCTTTCCTTCAATCATGAGGGCGCGGTCTACCAACTCCTGGTAGTTATTGAATCTTGCTACCATCAACTGCATGCTTAACTCATCATTCAGTCCTTCTAGAAACTTCTCCTGCTTAGCCGCATCTGTAGCAACGTCATCTGGGGCATAACATGCTAACTTACTAAAATCATCCACATACTGGCCAACAGTCCTTCCTCCTTGGCGTAAGTTGCGAAACTCACGCTTCTTCATGGCCATAGCTCCTGCTGAAACATGGGCAGTGCGGAAAGCTTGCTGAAATTGATCCCATGTGACAGTGTCTACTGGGTAAGTGGCTGTGAAATTCTCCCACCATGCTGCTGCGGGTCCGTCAAGCTGGTGTGCAGCAAACTTCACCTTCTCACCATCTGTGCATCCCGCAGTGGTCAACTCCCTTCCTATCTTGCGGAGCCAATCATCTGCTACAATCGGCTTGGTGCTACTGGAATACACCGGCGGATTCAGCCTAAGGAAACGAGTCAAGTGATCCGCAGGTGGTGGTGGTGGTGGGTTGTTGTTGTTGTTGCCTTGGTTCTGTACCAATGTCTGAATCAAAGTATTTTGCTGCTGAATCAACTGAGTGATCTCTGGCGGGAAAACAAACTCGGGGTCGCGTCTCGGAGGCATCTGAGGGGTTTTAGAAAAGACGAGAATTTAAGAATAGAGTGAGGTCTACGGAGAAAACACTACCCAAATGCTCATGAGACAAATGCACACAAAATCACTTCATTCATTCAAACAAAGGGCATACAACGGTCTAAACTATCGCAAAAGTGCGTGTACTATAATGTTTACATGGAGGGAATACTAATAATGTATGGTGGTCATCTATTAATTTGAACCGGTGGAAGCCTCCATGATGTCTGCTCCAGCTTCATCTTCAAAGTCGGGTTCACTTGGATCTGAATCGGTGTCGTCGATGATGATGTAGTTGCTCGGACAGTCGACATACTTGTCTTCATTCTTGAGCGCTAACTTCTTCTTGAGTTCTCCAATCTCATACTTAAGATCGTTGTTGTGCCTTATGACAGCTACGATCTCGTCCATGTATTCCTTGCGTAGAGTCTTCATTTCTCCTTCAAGTTCGATGATCCTTCCCTTCGCATTCTTCAACTCTATCATATCATTGCACATCTGGTTCTCCTAGCGTCGAATGTGCTGGTTTAACTCCTGGATGAAAGCTGCAATGGATCTATCCTTCTTGGTGCTGACTATCTCTCAATCTTCATTCCGGCGTCCACAAATCTGGTAGATAGTGTCCTTGAGTTCTTCTTGATAAACTTCTCCAATGCGTCCCATGGTGATATGAGCTTCCATGCTCTTTCCCAGACTCCAGGTTGGTGCACTGAAAATACTATCTATGGGCTTCGTGATTGGCGCGAATGTCCTTCCCGGAACATGAGCTTGAATCTTCCAGCGCTCCTCTTCAGGCAGAGTGGCGTTGAAAGTCCCGGTGAAGCTTGGTAGTCCAATGTTCAGGTACTTAGCGACTTCCTTCAAGTGGGATCCAAAAGGTGTGCCTTCATCTGGTTGAGCGTACCTGATCTTTGCGTCCGTCATCCTAAAAGAGTAGAAAAGATGAGGAGTTAGAAAATGAGAAGAGAACAGTGATCTATGGCTTTAACTTAGTGGTCGTGTCCTACAGTCAGCGTGTGCTCTGATACCACCTCTGTAGCGACCCGACCTCAGATGGTCAAGTCTCTATGCTCAGGTGTCATCCCTGGATCAGTAATGCTGACACCACACAGTACTTCGAAGGATTTATAACAGAGTAGCAATCACACACTTATTACATCGTTTGTCCAAAAGAGGACTTATTACAATAATCATGGCTTAAGGCCATATAATAACGATAACAGCGGAAGACTTGGAAGATAAGTGAGTCCATCAACTCCAACGGCATCACTGAGTATAGAACCACGACCTAAAAGCACCTTACTCATCATCTGAAAAGTCTGCAACATGAAAGTTGCAGCCCGAAAACGGGTCAGCACATGGAATATGCTGGCAATGTAACACATAGAGAGTAATGAATGATAAGCCTATACTACATGCATATATGGCTGGTGGAAAAGCTCTATGGTTACAGTTTTTGCATAAAGCCAGTTTTTCCCTACTGCAAAGGAATAAATTTATTTAACTATCATGGTGGTTGTTAAACATTGAGAATGGTTGACAGCATCCTCAATCCCAATTAAAAAGTACTCATTAACAAACCCATCAATATTAAATTAGAGTAACATGTTGAGATTCACAGAATATTCAAGTACTGGATACTCAAGATGTCCATAACCGGGGACACGGCTAATCATGATTAGTTTGTACACTCTGCAGAGGTTTGCGCACTTTTCCCCACAAGACTCGATCGCCTCCGTTTGGTTCCTCGTACTATATGGTGTTTGAGAAACGGATGACCGACACATAGTCTTTCAGAAGTGCTAGCACCTTACGATGGGTAGACCGGTACACCTACATCCCCTACATCTGCTAGTCCACCACTATAAGAGTTCGCACAACTTAGTCAACTATGCCAAAGCCCATAATGGCTTGTGGTTGCACACGTAAGTTACTAGTATGAATTATCTTATGATCCCTTTGAGCCTGGGTGGCGGTCCATAGGAAAATCACACGGTACCCCCGTGATTTCCAAAAAAACAGGCAAGTCCTGGTAACCCCAGGTGCCTCAATCCACCCAGATGTGTATTTAAGTTGCCACCTTAGATAAACCATTAATTAACAAACTCACATCTGTCATGGATATTCACTCACCCAATCCACGTCTACTAGCATAGCATGGCATAATAAGCAAACGCAGAAGTAACTCCCAAAGGTTTCATAAGTAAAACAGGTAATAGGTACTACCTCATCTACTTCCCATCCCACAATTTAATTAGATCCTAATCATGCACTATGTGAGGATTGATCTAATGCACAAAAACTGGGTAGTAAAAAAGGGTATGATCAAGTGTTACTTGCCTTGCTGATGATCCACAAAACCTAGAGATTCGAAGTAACAAGCGGCGCACTTCGGGTGATCCATCACAGACAAACAACAAGCATACAATAAGTATTCATCTAATGCACAGGTAAATCTCGAATAAAAGATCTAACCAGAAAGTTCAACTTAAGAACCCTGGTTGCAAAAAGAATCAAATCAAATAAAGCAATGAAAGTCAAACGGCGAGAGGAAACAACTCGGTTCTAGCAATTTGAAACTAAGTCAAATTTTACAGTAGCAAAACTTGGTTTAAGTTGATTAGTCGGAACGGCGGTTTCGAAACGAAACTCCAGGCGCTTGAATCACCTGATTCCGATAAACGAGTGAGAAGATAAACTAGAAAGAAAATCGGATCTGAAATCGCTATCAGAAAAATAGCGGAATAAATCCGATTAAAAAGAAAAACGACGAACGGTTGAACGAACGGAGGTTCGTTAACTGGGAATAACCGATGATCACGTTCGTTGAGACGAACGGTCCCGCGAACGCTCACTAAACAAAACCGGAAAGAAAAACCGGCGAGAAAAACCGATCTAGGGTTTCGGAAAAGAAAACCGAAATGAAAAACTGATCTAGAAAACCGGAACGGTTTACGAGAAAAACTGAACCAAGGGGAAGAAGTGACGCGGCGCGGGGCTAGTACCTCGAAGAGGCGAGGGGCTCCGGCGGCGGCGGCGTAGGGCGGCGGCGGCGGCGCTGGTAGGCGGCGGCGTAGGGCGGCGGCGGCACTTGGCGGCGGCGGCGGCGCTGGTGGTGGTGCTGCGCTGCGGAGAGGAGGGGTTTTGGTTTGATGTTTTAGAGGGGGGGTGCTTGGGTATTTATATTGGGGAGGGGGAGGGTTTTGCTTGGAGGAGGGATCAAGAATTAGACTAGGAATAGGAAACAAAAGAGGGAAAAGATCTAGAAAAAAACGGAAACGGAGTCCTACTAGGACTCCCAGGCGGCGGCGGCTCCCTGGCCAGGGGCGCGCGCGCGGGCGATGGCCTTAGCCTCCTGGCCGGCCGGCGGCTTGGTGGCTTGGGCCTTTGGCCCAAGGCGCTACAGATTTTTTTTTAAATCGGTTTCGCGCGCGGAAAAATACAGAAAAGAAAATCTACCGGACTCCAAAATTAATAAAGTAAATTTTCCCCGACTCCTAAAAATGAGCCGAACAAAATGAACTTTTACTCGGGCCAAAAATGCAATTTTTGAAAATACGCATTTTTCCTAGGGCAAATAAACTCCGAGAAAAATCCAAATTTGATTTATTTATTAAATATTCATTTTTCCTAAATTTTGGGAGAGTCATATTATTCCCTCTCATATTTTTTTGATATTGGAAAAATATTTGAAGATAAAATAAATAATCCAAATGATCCTCTTTTCAAAATTTGAAAGAACTCAAATATGAAAATTTCGAAATCTCCAACTCTCTCCGTGGGTCCTTGAGTTGCGTGAAATTTCTAGGATCAAAAATGCAAGAAAATATGTGATGCATGATGATCTAATGTATAACATTCCAAATTGAAAATTTGGGATGTTACACTAGCCTTGTTGGTGAATCGGCCTCCTTCTACATCGTCATACTCAAGACGGAGCCACTCAAGTCGACACCCCGACGAATCCTTCTCCAGCTCAAGTACACCGTCATCAAACACTCTTCGACGAGCCGCGCGTCAAGACCGTCATGCATCTCGCAACCCGCTACACGACAAGCATTCACAAGAGCAAGTCGATGAACAAGTTCCTCGTCCTCAATCAAACCAAGTAGCGTTTGCTCAAGCTCAAGAACGACAATGTCATCATCGCCAAGAAGAACAAGAACGAGCGCGTCTACACCAAGAACAACAAGACGCCGAGGCTCAACGTCTTCAACAACAACAACGAGAAGCACAAGCTCTTGAGGCGGAACGTGCCCTTCAAGCATCAAGTCGAGCTATCGCCAACCGCAATCGCGAAAGGCGCAATCAAGAGGAAGCCCTTCGAGAAGAAATCCAAGAGAGGAACTACCATCCGCGAGCGCAACGTCAAGCACCACAAGCTCCTTCACAAGCACGTCAAGCTCCTCCTCAACCTCAAGGTCGACAAGAGCAAGTTAATCATGGACTTCCTCCACGCCAAGAGCAACATGAGGATGATTACCCTCCACGTCAAGGGCGTCACCATCACCATCGCCCACAACACAATGAAGAGCAACGCTATGGCAAGCTCAAATTCACAATGCCCAAGTTCAATGGAAGCAATGATCCCGAAGAGTACCTCTCATGGGCATTGAAGGTCGACAAAATCTTTCGTTTGCACAACTATGAGGAAGAGAAGAAGATCGCTATGGCATCACTTGAGTTCCAAGACTATGTGCTCATATGGTGGGAACAAGTCCTTGAGCACCGACAAGCAAGAGGTGAACCTCCAATCACCACTTGGGCTCAAATGAAGGATGTCATGCGAGCACGATTTGTGCCAACCTACTACAACCGCGATCTCTTCAAGAAGCTACAACTCCTCAAGCAAGGAACAAAGAGTGTTGAAGAATACTACAAGGAAATGGAGATTGCCATGATTCGAGCCAATGTCACGGAGGATGATGAGCAAACAATGGCACGATTCTTGAATGGACTCAATCATCCCATCAAGAAGATCGCCGACTTCCAACCCTACTCCAACCTCATTGAGCTCGTGCATCAAGCTACAAAGGCGGAACGTCAAGTGCAAGATGACTTCAAGTACGCCAAGTACTCCTCCAAGACCTACGGCTTCTCCAATAACCAAGCTTCAACAACTACTCCAACTTCCACATCAACCAAGCCTTCTCCAAGCAACGACGACAAGTCAAGTTACAAGAAAACTTCCACAAGTTCAAGTCGCCTTCAACCTACTACAAGCAACTTCAAGCCGCGTGCTTCATCATCTACTCCAACCAATGAGACCGTCAAGACAAGCTCCTTCAAGTGTTTCACTTGCGGCGGCCGAGGCCACAAGTCCTATGAATGCACCAACAAGCACACCATGATCCTCAACGACGATGGCACCTACGACTCAATGAGTGAAGATGAAATGGAAGCTATTGAGCAAGTAGCCATGCATAGGCGCGTGAACGAAGATGAAGATGATCAAGTCTTTTGTGACGAAGATATGAGCCCCGCTCTTGTTGTCTCCAAGGTCTTGACTCTTCAACATCAACAAGAAGAAGACCAACGATGCCACATCTTCCACACAAAGGCCGGCATCAATGGGAGATCCGTCAAGGTCATCATCGATGGAGGTAGTTGCCACAACTTGGCAAGTGAAGAACTATGCTCCAGGCTTCAATTGGTCAAGAAGAAGCACCCGCACCCATACAAGGTTCAATGGCTAAGTGACTCCGGCACTATACGAGTTGAGCATACGGTCCAAGTATCCTTCAAAATTGGTGCATATGAGGACACTTTGGAGTGTGATGTGGTCCCAATGACCGTTTGCCACCTCCTCCTTGGTCTACCATGGAAATTCGACCATGGTGTCTTCCACAATGGGCGTACAAACCACTATAGATTCAAGATGAAAGGAAAATAACATGTGCTACGACCCATGTCTCCTAGTCAAGTGATAGCCGACAAGCAAGCCACCCAACATAGAGAGAAGAGTGAGAAAGTGAGCCACCAAAAAGTGAGTGAGAGCCACAGGCCAAACTTGAGCGCCTCTTCGCCTAGAGAGAAAAACCTCATACTATTTGTCACCAAAAGTGAGATGAGAGAAGTGTGTGAGAACCCATCGAGTGTGATACACTTTGTCCTTGTGTGCAAGGATGGAGAAACAAAAACTAACACCATTCACGAGCTACCTTTGGTGTTTCAATCTCTTTTGCAGGAATTTCAAGATGTTTTCCCCGATGAGCTACCTCCGGGTCTACCACCTCTACGAGGCATTGAGCATCGAATCGACCTCATCCCCGAAGCACCACTTCCAAACAAAGCTCCATACCGTGTCAATCCTGAAGAAACCAAGGAGATTCAACGGCAAGTACAACAACTAATCGACAATGGTCATGTACGTGAAAGCTTAAGCCCTTGTGCCATTCCCATTATACTTGTGCCTAAGCCCGATGGAAGTTTCCGCTTGTGTTCCGATTGTAGACCTATAGATGCTATCACCGTGCGCTATAGGCATCCAATTCCTCGCTTAGATGATATGCTTGATGAACTTAGTGGAGCCAACTTTTTCTCAAAAATTGATCTTAAAAGTGGCTATTATCAAATCCGCATTCATGAGGGTGATGAATGGAAAACTGCTTTTAAAACCAAATTTGGCTTATATGAGTGGTTGGTTATGCCTATGGGTTTATCGGAGGCTCCCGGTACTTTTGTGCGTCTCATGCATCATGTACTTCGACCTTATATTGGAGTCTTTGTTGTGGTTTACTTCGATGATATTCTTGTGTTTAGCAAAACCATGAAAGAGCATCTTGATCATGTTAAGCTTGTTTTGCAAACACTTCGAAAGGAAAGTCTTCATGCCAACTTGAAAAAATGCACGTTTGGTGTTGACAAAGTGGTTTTATTGGGTTTCGTTGTCTCTTCCAAGGGTGTCCATGTTGATGAAACTAAAATTGAAGCAATTAAAACTTGGCCCCAACCCACCAATTTGCAACAAGTGCGAAGTTTCCTTGGTCTTGCAGGTTTTTATCGCCACTTTGTGAAAGATTTTAGCACAATAGCCGCTCCTTTGCATGCTTTGAGTAAGAAGAATACTCCTTTTGTTTGGGGATCTTTGCAATCCAACGCTTTTGATGAGCTCAAGTCTTTGCTTACTCATGCTCCGATTCTTACTTTGCCCAATTTTGACAAAACTTTTGAGGTTCATTGTGATGCAAGTGGTACCGGAATTGGCGGAGTTTTGATGCAAGAAAAATGAGTCATTGCTTATTTTAGTGAAAAACTATCCGGTGCTCAACTTAACTATCCCATATATGACAAAGAATTGTATGCTTTAGTGCGTGTACTACATGTTTGGGAACATTATCTTAGACCTCACGAGTTTGTCATCCATACCGATCATGAAACGCTTAAATACTTGAAAGGCCAAACTAAGTTGAACAAGCGTCATGCCAAATGGAGTGAATTTATCGAATCTTTCCCATATGTGATCAAGTACATTAAGGGTAAGGAAAATGTAGTTGTCGATGCACTATCACGCATATGCCCGCTTCTCACTCAACTTGAGTTGAATGTTATTGGCTTTGAGCACATAAAAGACTTGTATGCTAGTGATCCATCTTTTGCACCTAATTATGCTAAATGTTTGATGCATACATCTTGGGAACAATACTACATTAAGGATGGTTATCTTATGAGAGCTAACAAACTATGCATTCCCGAGTCTTCTCTTCGTTTGCTCCTTTTGCAAGAGGCTCATGGAGGCGGACTCATGGGACATTTTGGACGCGACAAGACTTTCGCCACGCTCTCCAAGAACTACTTTTCGCCCAAGATGTTCCGTGACGTCTCACGCTTCACCACCCGATGCTCTACATGCCGCAAAGCTAAGTCCAAAGCTCAATCTCATGGTCTTTACATGCCTCTTCCTATTCCTTATCAACCTTGGGAAGACATTAGCATGGATTTTGTACTTGGTTTGCCTAGAACTCAAAATGGAAAGGATTCCGTGTTTGTTGTTGTGGACCGATTTTCTAAGATGGCACATTTCATCCCTTGCAACAAGATAGACGATGCTTCACATGTTGCAAATCTCTTTTGTAGGGAAATCTTGCGTCTCCATGGAGTACCAAAGACAATCGTCTCCGACCGCGACGTCAAGTTCTTGAGTTACTTTTGGAAGACCCTATGCGCCAAGCTCGGAATCAAGCTCTTGTTCTCATCCGCATACCATCCTCAAACCGACGGCCAAACGGAGGTGTCGAACCGGACTCTCTCCACTCTACTTTGCGTGTTGATCAAGAAGAACATCAAGGAGTGGGAAGCATGTCTACCCATCGCCGAGTACGCCTACAACCGTGCAAGACATTCAACGACCGGCAAGTCCCCCTTCGAGGTCGTCTACGGCTTCAACCCATTGTCCCCATTGGACATTCTACCTCTACCTCTACAAGAGTGCACCAACATGGATGCGAGTGCACGAGCAAACTACATCAAGAAGATACATGAGGATACAAGAAACACCATCGAGCGCCAAGTACAACGACTAGCGACCAAGCTCAACATCAACAAGCAACCCATGATCTTCAACATAGGCGATCTCGTGTGGCTACACCTTCGCAAGGAACGCTTCCCCAACGAACGCAAGTCCAAACTTCTACCTCGAGCTGATGGACCCTTCAAGGTGTTAGCACGCTACAACAACAACGCTTACAAGCTCGACCTACCAAGCGACAAGTACAACGCGGGCGACATCTTCAACGTCAAATACCTCTCGCCTTTCCATGGTGATGAAGATCTTGATCCGAGGTCGGATCCTTTCGAAGGGAGGGGATATGATGCGGAGCATCCTTCCATCATCCCCATGGACTCCACATCAACACATCCAACCCCACAAGGACCTATGACTCGAGCACGTGCAAGAGCTCTTGAAACCGAGGTGACATCACTCCTCTCACAATTTCCTTTCGATTCACATGAGACATGGTTACTACCTCAAATGGAAACGCTATGCATACTCAGGTACCAAGGAGTCAACCGTGAAGAAGCTAGGAAGCAAGGAGAACTGGAAGCGGAAGACATGCATGAAGACGGAGAGGAAAAGCACCAAGGACCAGGATGGCCAGACGATCCGGACGGCGGCCCGGACGATCCGGACAGAGCCCGGACGATCCAGACCCCGGCCCGGACGATCCGGCTAACTCACCCCGAAGACACCCGAAGCTCCCACCTGAAGCCGGATCATCCGGACCCAGTGCTGGATCATCCGGACCCTGCCCGGATGTCCGGACCCCCAGCCGGACATCCGGCCCTACGTCGCCACCAGCCGAGCCTCCAGCTCATCCGGGCCTCCACCCGGACTGTCCGGACCAGCCCGGATCATCCGGATCCTCTCCCGGATCATCCGGCCAGCGCCTGCGCGCGCGTGTTGGGCTGAGCCCATGTACCCCTTCGCCCCCTAGTCTATTTATAGGACCCCCTCTCCTCACTTTGAGACTTAGCATTGGATTAGCTCATATGTGTGTGAGAGCCTTTGCTCATCCACTTGGTTACTTCTCCTCGGAGCTCACGACCTCTTCGGAGAAGATCCCCCAAGCGGATTCAAGACCCCTCTCTAGGGAAGAACATCAAGGCCTCCTCGCGGAGAAGAACGGTTCCTTTGTATCCTTACCTTTGTTGACTTTGGATCTTGTGAATCTCTTATGTGTGTGGTGATCTAGCACTTGTGTGATCGATTCCTTGTTGGTTAAGTGATTCTCTCTCGTTTTCCCCGTGTTTTCCCTTTGTGCTTTCGCGTGTTCTTCGTGATTCCCCGTAGGATCCACTCCAAACGTGAAAGATCGACGCTATAGGGTTCCACCCTACATCACTTTGCCAAGGCAATTGCACCAGTATTGTCACAGAAGATCTTCATTGGTCCCGATGCACTAGGTATGACACCTAGATCGGAAATGAACTCTTTCATCCAGAATCCTTCATTTGCTGCTTCCGAAGCAGCTATGTACTCCGCTTCGCATGTAGATCCCGCCACGACTCTTTGTTTAGAACTGCACCAACTGACAGCTCCACCGTTCAATATAAACACGTATCCGGTTTGCGATTTAGAATCGTTCGGATCAGTGTCAAAGCTTGCATCGACGTAACCATTTACGACTCGCTCTTTGTCACCTCCATAAACGAGAAACATATCCTTAGTCCTTTTCAGGTATTTCAGGATATTCTTAACCGCTGTCCAGTGATCCACTCCTGGATTACTTTGGTACCTCCCTGCCAAACTTATTGCTAAGAATACATCAGGTCTGGTACACAGCATTGCATACATGATAGAGCCTATGGCTGAAGCATAGGGAACATCTTTTATTTTCTCTCTATCTTCTGTTGTGGTCGGGCATTGAGTCTGACTCAACTTCACACCTTGTAATATAGGCAAGAACCCTTTCTTTGCCTGATCCATTTTGAACTTTTTCAAAACTTTATCAATGTATGTGCTTTGTGAAAGTCCAATTAAGCGTATTGATCTATCTCTATAGATCTTGATGCCCAATATGTAAGCAGCTTCACTGAGGTCTTCCATTGAAAAACTTTTATTCAAGTATCCCTTTATGCTATCCAGAAATCATATATCATTTCCAATTAATAATATGTCATCTACATATAATATCAGAAATGCTACGAGCTCCCACTCACTTTCTTGTAAATAGAGGCTTCTCCAAAAGTCTGTATAAAACCATATGCTTTGATCACACTATCAAAGCGTTTATTCCAACTCCGAGATGCTTGCACCAGTCCATAAATGGATCGCTGGAGCTTGCACACTTTGTTAGCACCTTTTGGATCGACAAAACCTTCCGATTGCATCATATACAACTCTTCTTCCAGAAATCCATTCAGGAATGCAGTTTTGACATCCATTTGCCAAATTTCATAATCATAAAATGCGGAAATTGCTAACATGATTCGGACAGACTTAAGCATCGCTACGGGTGAGAAAGTCTCATCGTAGTCAACTCCTTGAACTTGTTGAAAACCTTTCACAACAAGTCAAGCTTTGTAGACAGTTACGTTACCATCAGCGTCAGTCTTCTTCTTGAAGATCCATTTATTTTCGATGGCTTGCCGATCATCGGGCAAGTCAACCAAAGTCCATACTTTGTTCTCATACATGGATCCCATCTCAGATTTCATGGCCTCAAGCCATTTTGCGGAATCTGGGCTCATCATCGCTTCCTCATAGTTCGTTGGTTCGCCATGGTCAAGTAACATGACTTCCAGAATAGGATTACCATACCACTCTGGTGCGGATCTTACTCTGGTAGACCTACGAGGTTCGATAGTAACTTGATCTGAAGTTTCATGATCAATATCATTAGCTTCCTCACTGATTGGTGTAGTTGTCACAGGAACCGGTTCTTGTGATGAACTACTTTCCAATAAGGGAGCAGGTACAGTTACCTCATCAAGTTCTACTTTCCTCCCACTCACTTCTTTCGAGAGAAACTCCTTCTCTAGAAAGGATCCGAATTTAGCAACAAAAATCTTGCCCTCAAACCTGTGATAGAAGGTGTACCCAATAGTCTCTTTTGGGTATCCTATGAAGACACATTTCTCCGATTTGGGTTCGAGCTTATCTGGTTGAAGTTTCTTCACATAAGCATCGCAGCCCCAAACTTTAAGAAATGACAACTTTGGTTTCTTGCCAAACCATAGTTCATAAGGCGTCGTCTCAATGGATTTTGATGGTGCCCTATTTAACGTGAATGCAGCCGTCTCTAAAGCATAACCCCAAAATGATAGCGGTAAATCAGTAAGAGACATCATAGATCGCACCATATCTAGTAAAGTACGATTATGACGTTCGGACACACCATTTCGTTGTGGTGTTCCGGGTGGCGTGAGTTGCGAAACTATTTCGCATTGCTTCAAATGTAAACCAAACTCGTAACTCAAATATTCTCCTCCACGATCAGATCGTAGAAATTTAATTTTCTTGTTACGATGATTTTCCACTTCAATCTGAAATTCTTTGAACTTTTCAAATGTTTCAAACTTGTGTTTCATCAAGTAGATATACCCATATCTGCTCAAATCATCTGTGAAGGTGAGAAAATAACAATACCCACCGCGAGCCTCAATATTCATTGGACCACATACATCAGTATGTATGATTTCCGAAAAAATCAGTTGCTCGCTCCATAGTTTCAGAGAACGGCATTTTAGTCATCTTTCCCATGAGGCACGGTTCACAAGTACCAAGTGATTCATAATCAAGTGATTCCAAAAGTCCATCAGTATGGAGTTTCTTCATGCGCTCTACACCGATATGACCCAAACGGCAGTGCCACAAATAAGTTGCACTATCATTATCAACTCTGCATCTTTTGGTTTCAACATTATGAATATGTGTATCACTACTATCGAGATTCAATAAAAATAGACCACTCTTCAAGGGTGCATGACCATAAAAGATATTACTCATATAAATAGAACAACCATTATTCTCTGATTTAAATGAATAACCGTCTCGCATCAAACAAGATCCAGATATAATGTTCATGCTTAACGCTGGCACCAAATAACAATTATTTAGGTCTAAAACTAATCCCGATGGTAGATGTAGAGGTAGCGTGCCAACCGCGATCACATCGACTTTGGAACCATTTCCCACGCGCATCGTCACCTCGTCCTTAGCCAATCTTCGCTTAATCCATAGTCCATGTTTCGAGTTGCAAATATTAGCAACAGAACCAGTATCAAATACCCAGGTGCTACTGCGAACATTAGTAAGATACACATCAATAACATGTATATCACATATACCTTTGTTCACTTTGCCATCCTTCTTATCCGCCAAATACTTGGGGCAGTTCCGCTTCCAGTGTCCAGTCTGCTTGTAGTAGAAGCACTCAGTCTCAGGCTTAGGTCTAGACTTGGGTTTCTTCTCTTGAGTAGCAACTTGCTTGCTGTTCTTCTTGAAGTTCCCCTTCTTCTTCCCTTTGCCCTTTTTCTTGAAACTGGTGGTTTTATTGACCATCAACACTTGATGCTCCTTCTTGATTTCTACCTCCGCAGCTTTTAGCATTGCGAAGAGCTCGGGAATAGACTTGTCCATCCCTTGCATATTATAGTTCATCACAACGCTCTTGTAGCTTGGTGGTAGTGATTGAAGAATTCTATCAATGACACTATCATCAGGAAGATTAACTCCAAGTTGAATCAAGTGATTATTATACCCAGACATTTTGAGTATATGTTCACTGACAGAACTATTCTCCTCCATCTTACAGCTATAGAACTTATTGGAGACTTCATATCTCTCAATCCGGACATTTGCTTGAAATATTAACTTCAACTCCTGCAACATCTCATATGCTCCATGACGTTCAAAACGTCGTTGAAGACCCGGTTCCAAGCCGTAAAGCATGGCACACTGAACTATCGAGTAGTCATCAGCTTTGCTCTGCCAGATGTTCTTAACATCGTCAGTTGCATCTGCAGCAGGCCTGGCACCCAGCGGTGCTTCCAGGACGTACTTCTTCTGTGCAGCAATGAGGATAATCCTCAGGTTATGGAGCCAGTCCGTGTAATTGCTACCATCATCTTTCAACTTAGCTTTCTCAAGGAACGCATTAAAATTCAACGAAACAACGGCACGAGCCATCTATCTACAACAAACATAGACAAGCAAAATACTATCAGGTACTAAGTTCATGATAAATTTAAGTTCAATTAATCATATTACTTAAGAACTCCCACTTAGACAGACATCTCTCTAGTCATCTAAGTGATCACGTGATCCAAATCAACTAAACCATGTCCGATCATCACATGAGATGGAGTAGTTTCAATGGTGAACATCACTATGTTGATCATATCTACTATATGATTCACGTTCGACCTTTTGGTCTCCGTGTTCCGAGGCCATATCTGTATATGCTAGGCTCGTCAAGTTTAACCTGAGTATTCCGCGTGTGCAACTGTTTTGCACCCGTTGTATTTGAAAGTAGAGCCTATCACACCCGATCATCACGTGGTGTCTCAGCACGAAGAACTTTCGCAACGGTGCATACTCAGGGAGAACACTTCTTGATAATTTAGTGAGAGATCATCTTAAAATGCTACCGTCAATCAAAGCAAGATAAGATGCATAAAGGATAAACATCACATGCAATCAACATAAGTGATATGATATGGCCATCATCATCTTGTGCTTGTGATCTCCATCTCTGAAGCACCGTCGTGATCACCATCGTCACCGGCACGACACCTTGATCTCCATCATAGCATCATTGTCGTTACGCCATCTATTGCTTCTATGAGTATTGCTACCGCTTAGTGATAAAGTAAAGCAATTACATGGCATTTTGCATTTCATACAATAAAGCGACAACTATATGGCTCCTGCCAGTTGCCGATAACTCGGTTACAAAACATGATCATCTCATACAATAAAATATAGCATCACGTCTTGACCATATCACATCACAACATGCCCTGCAAAAACAAGTTAGACGTCCTCTACTTTGTTGTTGCAAATTTTACGTAGCTGCTACGGGCTGAGCAAGAACTGTTCTTACCTACGCATCAAAACCACAACGATAGTTCGTCAAGTTAGTGTTGTTTTAACCTTCGCAAGGACCGGGCGTAGCCACACTCGGTTCAACTAAAGTGAGAGAGACAGACACCCTCCAGTCACCTTTAAGCAACGAGTGCTCGTAACGGTGAAACCAGTCTCGTGTAAGCGTACGCGTAATGTCGGTCCGGGCCTCTTCATCTCACAATGCCGCTGAACCAAAGTATGACATGCTGGTAAGCAGTATGACTTGTATTGCCCACAACTCACTTGTGTTCTACTCATGCATATGACATCTACGCATAAAACCAGGCTCTGATGCCACTGTTGGGGAACGTAGCAATTTCAAAAAAATTCCTACACACACGCAAGATCATGGTGATGCATAGCAACGAGAGGGGAGAGTGTTGTCCATGTACCCTCGTAGACCGAAAGCATAAGCGTTAGAACAACGCGGTTGATGTAGTCGTACGTCTTCACGGCCTGACTGATCAAGCACCGAAACTACGGCACCTCTGAGTTCTAGCACACGTTCAGCTCGATGACGATCCCCGGACTCCGATCCAGCAGAATGTCGGGGAAGAGTTCCGTCAGCACAACGTTGTGGTGACGATCTTGATGTTCTACCGTCGCAGGGCTTCGCCTAAGCACCGCTACAATATTATTGAGGACTATGGTGGAGGGGGGCACCGCACACGGCTAAGAGATCAAGAGATCAATTGTTGTGTGTAGAGGTGCCCCCCTGCCCCCGTATATCAAGGAGCCAAGGGGGATGGGGCGGCCGGCCAAGGAGGGCACGCCAAGGGGGAGTCCTACTCCCACCGAGTAGGACTCCCTTCTTTCCTAGTTGGAATAGGAGAAGGGGGGAGGAGGAGGGAGAGGGGAAGGAAAGGGGGGGTGCCGCCCCCCCTCTCCTCGTCCTATTCGGACTAGGGGGGAGGGGGCGCGGCCCAGCCCTTGCCTCCACTCTTCCTCTCCACTAGGGCCCATGTAGGCCCATTAAGCCCCCGGGGGGTTTCGGTAACCTCCCGGTATTCCGATAAAATCCCGATTTCACCCGGAACACTTCCGATATCCAAATATAGGCTTCCAATATATCAATCTTCATGTCTCGACCATTTCAAGACTCCTCGTCATGTCCGTAATCTTATCTGGGACTCTGAACAAACTTCGGTACATCAAAACTCATAAACTCATAATATAACTGTCATCGAAACCTTAAGCGTGCGGACCCTACGGGTTCGAGAACTATGTAGACATGACCTAGAACTGTTTCCGGTCAATAACCAATAGCGGAACCTGGATGCTCATATTGGCTCCTACATATTCTACGAAGATCTTTATCGGTCAAACCGCATAACAACATACGTTGTTCCCTTTGTCATCGGTATGTTACTTGCCCGAGATTTGATCATCGGTATCCAATACCTAGTTCAATCTCGTTACCAGCAAGTCTCTTTACTCGTTACGTAATGTATCATTTCGTAACTAACTCTTTAGCTACATTGCTTGCAAGGCTTATATTGATGTGCATTACCGAGAGGGCCCAGGGATACCTCTCCGACAATCGGAGTGACAAAACCTAATCTTGAAATATGCCAACTCAACATGTATCTTTGGAGACACCTGTAGATAAACGGGAGTGTTCCTCCGATAAACGGGAGTTGCATAATCGCATAGTTATAGGAACTTGTATAAGTCATGAAGAAAGCAATAGCAACATACTAAACGATCAAGTGCTAAGCTAACAGAATGGGTCAAGTCAATCACATCATTGTCCTAATGATGTGATCCCATTAATCAAATGAAAACACATGTCTATGGTTAGGAAACATAACCATCTTTGATTAATGAGCTAGTCAAGTAGAGGCATACTAGTGACATTAAGTTTGTCTATGTATTCACACATGTATCATGTTTCCGGTTAATACAATTATAGCATGAATAATAAATGTTTATCATGATACGAGGAAATAAATAATAACTTTATTATTGCCTCTAGGGCATATTTCCTTCACTCCCTAGGTTGTGCCGTGCTTGATAGTGATGGTGCCGCCAAAGGTTTGAAGAGCCGCTCCTCAAAGATGCCAGGCTCCTGAGGCAGCCGCCTGTATGCCCTCTTGGCGATGTCATCAGCCTCTTGGTTGGTGCCGCGGGGCACATGCTGTAACTCCAACCCCCAGAACTGTTTCTCCATCCTACGGACCTCCGCGAGATACGCTTCCATGTGCTCGTCCTTCGGCTCGTATACTTTGTTGTCGAAGTTGACGAGGAGTTGCGAATCACCCTTGATGGTGATTCACTTTACCCCCAAGGCAACGGCAGCCTTCAAACCCGCTATCAGGCCCTCTTATTCTGCTATGTTGTTGGAGACCTTCTCCCCATGCTGGAAGTAGAGATGCACGGCATAGTAAAGCTTGTCCTGAGTGGGGATATGAGCACTACGCCATTCCCCGCGCCCTGCCGTGAGAATGCTCCATCAAAGTACATCACCAGCCGTTCGGCGCTTCACTTCCCGGGGAAAGCAACCGGTCCTCGCCCGTTTTGAGCCCCGGTGCCTCTGTCCATTCCGCCATGAAATCTGCAAGCGCGGCTCCCTTAATGACCCTGGTCGTGCTGAATTCTAGCTGGAATGCTTGCAGTTCGATGTTCCATTCGGCGACCCTCCCAGCTGAGTTGGGGCTCCTGAGTACCCTTTCCAGGGGGTAGGCTGAGACGACCTTGATGGGATGGCTTTGAAAGTAGTGCCGCAGCTTGCGCGAGGCCACTAATAGCGCGAGGAGGAGTTTTTGGGGCATGGGGTACCGCCCCCTCGCGTCCCGCAGCACCGTGCTGACGAAGTATACCGGGTGCTCGACGAGGTTGAGGGTACTGGCGCGGCCAGCGTCCTCTGGAGGTCGAGGTACCTCCTGAGATGATGTGGCCCCCAGTGCTTGGTCGCCTGAGGGGGCATCCTCCGCTCCGGGTGCGTTCTCCTGATGAGGCTGATCCTTTTCTGCCACGGTCGTGGTCTTCGCGAGGCCTTCCTGGCCTTGCTCTTCTTCGGCCGGGACTGTGGCTGCGGCCGTGGTCCGGCGCTCCTCTCTAACTGCCACCAGGGCTGCGCTGGCGGAATAGGGGGTGGCTACAAGGTAGAGCACCAAGGGCTCCCGAGGGCGTGGAGCTACCATCACCGGAGGGCTGGTAAGGTACCTCTTGAGATCTTGGAATGCCTTGTCAGCATCTTCAGTCCATTCGAAGGGGCCTTTCTTCTTCATCAGCTTGAAGAAGGGAAGTGCTCACTCCCCCAGCTTGGAGATGAAACGTCCTAACGCGGTTACACGCCCGGTGAGCTTCTGCATTTCTCTGAGGGTCTTCGGCGGGCTCATGTCTTCGACTGCCTTGACCTTCTCTGGGTTGGCCTCGATGCCCCTGTGGGACACGAGGAAGCCCAGGAGCTTGCCCGAGGGGACTCCAAACACACACTTCTCCAGGTTGAGCCGGAGGTCCACTTCATTGAGGCTCGCGAAGGTTTCTTCCAAGTCCTGTATCAGGGTTTTTGCCTCCCGAGACTTCACCACAATGTCGTCGACATAAGCTTCAGCGTTCCTCCCGAGCTGTCGGCCTAGGGCGATGTGCATCAGCCGCTGAAAGGTCGCGCCTGCGTTGCGCAACCCAAATGGCATGCAGGTATAGCAGTACACTCCACACGGGGTCAGGAAGGCCGTTTTCTCCACGTCCTCCACCGCCATCTTGATCTGATGATAGCCCGAGAAGGCATCCAGGAAGCACAATAGGTCACATTCAGCGGTAGATTCGACGATCTGGTCGATGCGAGGGAGCGGGAACGGATCCTGCGGGCAAGCTTTGTTGAGGTTGGTGAAGTCGACACACATACGTTCCTTTCCTCCCTTTTTTGGCACGACAACAGGGTTAGCCAGCCAATCAGGGTAGCGGACCTCGCGAATGACTACCGCTGCTTCTAACTTGCGGGTCTCTTGGACGATGAAGGCCTACTTTTCAGTGGACTGCCGCCTTGCCCTCTGCTTCACGGGGCGCACGTTGGGGCACACGTTGAGATGGTGTTGAATTACATCCCTTGGGACCCCTGCCAGCTGATTAGGCTCCCATGCAAACACCTTCTTGTTCGCGCGCAGGAACCTGACCAGGGCCTCCTCCTGCTCAGGCTCAAGGTTGGCGCCTATGGTGAAGGTAGCGCTAGTGGGTCCATCCTCGTCGACTGGTACCTGCTTGGTCTCCGCCTTGTCTTGGCTGAATAGCTGCTTATTTTTAGCTGGCGCAGCCCCCTTGGGCTCGAGGACACCTGTGCTGGCGGGTTGCGCCTCCGCGGCCGTCTTCAAAGCAAGCTTGAGTGCCTACAACGCATCCCCGTTGTCTCCAGACGCGGTAAGGACACCATTGCTCCCGGGCATCTTCATGAGGTTGTACGCCGGGTGAGTCGCAGCCATGAACCGGGCCAAGGCCGGGTAGCCGAGGATGGCGTTGTACGGGAGACCGATGGGGGCGATGTCAAAGTCGATCAGCTCCGTGCGGAAGTTGTCGTAGGTGCCAAAGGTCACCGGGAGGCGGATCTGTCCCAAGGAGCCGGTGGAACCGCCTCCGACGCCCGAGAAGGGCCTGCTGGGCTGAAGCCGCTCTGGCGGCACGTGGAGGAGGCTGAAGGCTTCCACCGAGAGCACGTTGAGGCTAGCACCACCGTCGATGAGGGTCCTGGTGACGGCCACTTGGCAGATGGTGGGGGTGCATAGCATCGGGAGCGCACCCGAACAGGCTGGGTTGGAGGGGTGATCATCCGAGTTGAAGGTCAGGTCGGCCTTGGGCACCACCCAGCCCGGGGGGGTTTCTCGGCGCTTGGAGGCGGTGCCGATCTGGCGGGTGAACGGCTTGACGTGGCGGCTTGAAGGTGGTGCCTGTGAGCCGCCCAGGAGAGCTGCGACGACCGGGGGCACTGGTGCGGCATGATGGGCGAGGAAGAGGTCGCTCAGCTCCCCCAGGAGGTCACAGAAGCCGTCGGTAAATGGAGCAGCCACATGCGTGGAACACCGGCGAGGGCCATGGGAAACCAGTTGGCCATCACCCTGTCGTCGCCCCGGGCTTTGAGGATGGCCTCCTCGTACGCCAGCGGGAAAGCCAGCAGATCCGTTGCGCCGTTGTAGCACGGCGGCATCTCTGGCTTGAACTTGCACGGCCACTGCACCTGTCGCAAGGCGGGGGCCAAGGCTCGGAGCCCCCTGGCCCCACCACTAGCATCGGTTGCCGGAGCGGGCGGCGCGCTGTCTGCCATGAAGGCGAAGCGCGATGCAGGTGGAGAGCGGGTCGACGGAAGGAAGATTCCGGCGCACCCCTACCTGGCGCGCCAAATGTCGGATTTCGGATTCCGTCAGACCCTTGAGGTTCGAACTCTGGGGTGCGCACGAAGATCTTTCCCCTACCAGCTCGTGTTTTGAAGCCTCGCAAGGAATCTAGGCTAGAAAGAAGAACACACAAGGGACACAAGGTTTATACTGGTTCAGGCCACCATTGTGGTGTAATACCCTACTCCAGTGTGTGGTGTGGTGGATTGCCTCATCGGCTGATGATGAATAATACAAAGGGAGAACAGCCTCGCGAGGGGCTGTTCTTGAGCTAGTGCAATGAACTGCTTGGGTGAGTTCAGTCGCCTCTCTCTCTCTCTCTAGTCTATGCACAGTCTGGATCCTCTTTTATCTACTGTGGTGGCTAGTCCTATTTATAGAGTGAGGCTGTCGGTGTCAAAACCGGCGGATCTCGGGTAGGGAGTCCCGAACTGTGCGTCTAGGCGGATGGTAATAGGAGACGAGGGACACGATGTTTTACCCAGGTTCGGGCCCTCTTGATGGAGGTAAAACCCTACGTCCTGCTTGATTAATATTGATGATATGGGTAGTACAAGAGTGGATCTACCATGAGATCAAGGAGGCTAAACCCTAGAAGCTAGCCTATGGTATGATTGTTGTAATGGAGGTTATGTCCTACGGACTAAAGCCCTCCGGTTTATATAGACACCGGAGAGGGCTAGGGTTACACAGAGTCGGTTACAATGGTAGGATATCTACATATCCGTATCGCCAAGCTTGCCTTCCACGCCAAGGAAAGTCCCATCCGGACACGGGACGGAGTCTTCAATCTTGTATCTTCGTAGTCTTGGAGTCCGGCGGACGATGATAGTCCGGCTGTCCGGACACCCCCTAGTCCAGGACGCCCTCAGTAGCCCCCGAACCAGGCTTCAATGACGATAAGTCCAGCGCGTATATAGTCTTCGGCGTTGCAAGGCGGGTTCTCCTTTTAAGTTCCATGTACCTGCCGAACAGTGTCCGGCTTCCTCATCAATGTTGTGCTTCTTGGCTTCCACGCCCAATAATGGCCTTCTTCCACGCGTCGCACGAATGCGAAAAGCCAGGGTATCTTTTATGTTTCACCCCCCAGCCGTGCAAATAATCTGCCTATAAGAGAGGCAAAAATCCATATCCAAATCACACCATCTTCCTTCCGCGAATACTCATCGGAGCGCCTTTGACCCAGAATCCATTCCATCATGGACCGTCGACGCAGCTCCTCTTCTCGCGCTCCCAGCTCTCTGCCAGGAGATTGGAGGAGATGCTCTGTTCTGCACAACGAGCTGGTGAAGCTCCAAGCGGGGGGATATCTCCCACCGGCCTTCATGGTTCCGGTTCGAGCCGGGCTGGCCACCTACCAAGGTGGGAAGCAAGCGGAGGCTACCCCAAGTCCCAACAAAGGGGAGCGGGTATGCTTCGTCCCCTATCTGATAAGGGGACTCGGATTTCCTATACATCCGTTCCTCCGCGGGCTCCTGGACTTCTACGGACTCTAGCTCCATCACCTTACACCCTCCTCTATCCTGCATATCGCGGGTTACATAGCTCTTTGCGAGCTATTTCTGGGCATCGAGCCCCATTTTGCACTGTGGAAGAGGTTGTTCTGCCTCGTACCCTGTTCTCACGAGGGGTCTATATATCAAGTGGGCGGCGCCAAAATATGGCGCATTACCGGGACCGGATATCCATCCGGAACCCCTAAGAAGGCGTCCGAAGACCGGCCTTCGGAATGGTTTTACATAGAAGACGCTCCGCTGCCGAACCCTGTCCGGGTCGGCCTCCCGGAGTTCAGTACTGCTCCTTTGAAGAAACGCCTTAGTTGGCGCCCGCGGAGCCCCCAACTGGAGGAAGACAAGAGCGTCCATTATCTGATGGGCCGAATAAGATTACTAGCCCATTCCGGGTTGACCATGATTGGAGTCATGGCAACATGCATTACGCGGGGGGTGCAGCCACTGCAATACAGGGGCCACCCCATGTGGGATTTCAACGGGGAAGATGATGCCACCCGTCATGGCCGCAAAGGACCGAATTCGGCCGAGGATTTGGTGCAGATCTTGTCCGTCCTGTACAAGGGGGAGAAGGAGGACTTCCTTCAGACGAACCCCTTGAATGGGTTCTCCATGAATAACCCTCGGCGTTGGGTAAGCGAACACTTTAAGGGTGCGACCCATGCTTTCAAAGTTTAAGCTTCTTATATTATGTCTTCGACGCAGGAACTGCATCGGATCGTGGAGGACATGATAAGTCCAGCTCCACAACCCGAGGATCCAGGGAGATCCCAGGATCCGGCCTCCGAAGAGGATCCGGACATTCAGGTGGAGCTAATCGACAGGGTGTTCCACCAGCTCAGCATGGATAATGCCTTAGTCGCCATTACGGCTGACTACCCCGGACTATATCCGGCTTCCCAGGTGATTGTGACAGAAGTCCTGACATCATTATCTCTTCCTTGCTCATTTCTAACCTTTGCGTACGATGGTGTTTTGTAGGAAGCGCCTTCAAGGCGGGAAGCCGAGCCCGCGGCGGCTGACCAACAAAGGCCAGTCCGGACCAGCAGGCGGAAGAGGAGCGCGGCGCGGACTGAGACGTCACCGCAAAGGTATAGCTCGCAGTTAATTATTTGGAGCAACGTTCCTAGGAATCGTTTGAGTGCTCATGACTTTTGTAGGAGAAAAAGCGCCCGCCGGACTGCGAGCGTGGAGGTTGCCAATCCAACCTCTACCAGCCAGGCTCCAGCACCCGGTCTGGAGGGGGAGGCGAGCGCAAGGCGCGAGCCGGACACTCCTCCAACGGAGGATGCCGACAGACTGTCCGCCACCAAGTCTGAGGTGGAGAGCGCCATGAACCATAGGCATCGCCGGACAGTATTTCGTGACGCGTGCTTCTCCCCTGAGGCGTTGAATGCCTTTAACGCAGGGGACGCACACCTCCGTGCTGCTCAAGATGGTTTTACCAGAGCCACGGAGCAGTATGTGAAAGACATACGGGTAAAAGAATTTAACAGTTATATATGCCAGTAGCCCCCGAGACTTAAAATAGTTATGTTAACTGATTTAAGGATCATTTGAAATGCAGGATCTTACCGAGAAGAATACCCAACTGTCTCAGGAGCTGCAAGAGTGCAAGGCCCAACTTGAGGCCGCGCTTGCTGCCGCAGTAGGAAACACAGAGGCCCCTCCTGGTAACACATTTGTGTTTTTTTAAATATAAGCGTTGTGCGGCGTGCGCGCAAGTCTAATAATGACATTGCAGGTGCTGCCGGACAAGATCCGGACAGGCAGGAACTACTACCCCAGCTGAAGGCCGGCGAGAGGGTGCTGAATAGAGTGCAACAAGAAAGGAACAAGCTCCAAGATCCCCACGCCCAGCTCGGAGAAGAGCTGAAAGGTGTTCGGGCCGAGCTGTCTGGCTCCGTTAAGGAGAATCAGCGGCTTCGTCGCGGCATCTATAGTAAGTGCTTAAGCGAACTCCTTTGAAAAGAAGAGTTCGGCGAGGAAGTCAATTGACAAAATATGTCTTGTAGGTATACTCACAGGTCGCCCTGCGGAGGAGATGCCCGTATCAACGGGTGATCAACTTCTCGAGCTGTTGCAACTGCTCGAACGAGTTCGGCAGGCAATGAGCGGCGTCGTCCAGGCTTTATGGCCAGCCCTCTCCCTACCCGAGGGCCTTGGGGAGCTTGCGGAAAAGCTTCAGGGAGTGTGGCAGCGCTTCCGTTTATGGAAGATTTCGGCCTGCCGCCAAGGTGCCAGGGAGGCTTGGGACATGGTGAAGACGCGGTACAAGAAGGAGGATCCCAACCACATGGCCGAGGTCGGACCGGTGGGGCCCGATGGGAAGGAGATCCCTGTGAGTTTAGTATACGGCCAAGTAGAGTTGGCTGCTAAATTTTCCCAACGAGACTGTAAGTTAGACAGCCTGTTAGACGGGATTGAGGAGGAATACAGTCAGTAGATTTGACAATGTATTTTAAAATGACATGTGAAATGCCTTCTAGCTGGATTGTAGATCGTTTGTCTTTGCCGACCTTTTCGCTTCAACCTCGGGACCCTAGAGTCCGGAGTGTGTCCGAATACCTTCTTGGTCAAGAAACAACCGGGGTATGCATGGAGACCAGGCGTAGGGGTCATTAGTGCTTTATCAGACAAGTGCCCAACTAGTTATGTTATATTACATGGTTAGTAAGAAACATCTTCCAGGGAGAATAGTTCCGTTAAGGGTTCCTTTTCCTGGGAGGCATGCCCTAAAGTGCATGTCCGGACTGCAAAAAAAGCAGAAAAACATCTGGGGGCAGATAAATAAGTAGGTAAAAATCATCTTTCAAGTCACCGGCCGAATATTCCCTTAAGAACGCTAGCCTTCGGCTTCACCCAGTCTGAGGTACACATCCGGCTGACCCGGCAGTAACAATCGCAGAGGTGCTCCCTTTACCTCCTAGCTGAACAATCGGGAACGTAGGGGTAAGCACAGGAGCCAGGCAACCCAGCTTGGCCAAAACTTAAGTCATATCGATGCATATAATGGTGAGTAAAAGGTACATGTGGAAGCTTGACACATGTGCTGGGCATGAAGCCCTTATAATTGAGCTTCTGGAAAGGAAGCCCCCAGGTATAATGAGTGCGGATGGCACATCAAGTATGTGCGAACAATGCGCAAGTAGGCCCTTAAGGGTTTTTAGGAAAAAGGTTAAGAGAAGAAAGAGAAACAAAAGACAGCTGAAGTGTAAAAATTTGGACGGGGGAACGGGACGAACTCTTAGTCCAGCGCTAGGCATAGAATCTTCGGAGGCGGGCTGCGTTCCATGGGTTCGGCTCGAGTCGGTTGTCCGATGCATTTCGTAGACGGTATGCTCCGCCGGTCAGGACTTGATCGATAATGAAGGGGCCCTCCCATTTGGGCTTGAGCTTGTCCTTTTTCTTGTCCGGCAGGCGTAGAACTAGTTCGCCAACGTTGTAAGTCTTGGCCCGTACTTCCCTGCTTTGATATCTTCGAGCCTGCTGCTGATAGAATGCGGAACAAGCCTTGGCGACGTCGCGTTCTTCCTCCAATGCATCCAAACTGTCCTACCGATCCAACTCGGCTTCTCTTTCTTCATACATGCGTACTCAAGGTGAGTCATGAATAATGTCGCAGGGCAGAACTGCCTCTGCGCCGTATACCATAAAAAATGGTGTGAATCCGGTAGTATGGTTGGGTGTTGTCCGCAGCCCCCAGAGAACAGAGTCGAGCTCCTCTACCCAGTGCGTGTCAGATTTCGTAAGTGACCGCACTAGTCTGGGTTTAATGCCGCTCATTATTAGACCAGTTGCTCGTTCCACTTGACCGTTGGTTTGAGGATGATAGACTGAAGCGTAATCGAGCTTAATGCCCATGTTTTTGCACCATGACTTAACCTCGTCGGTCGTGAAGTTCATGCCGTTATCGGTGATGATGCTGTGGGGGACACCATAACGGTGTACTACCCCGGATATAAAGTCTATCACTGGTCCGGACTCTGCCGTTTTGACTGGTTTGGCCTCTATCCATTTGGTGAATTTGTCCACCATGACCAATAGGTACCTTTGCTTGTGGGTTCCCCCTTTAAGGGGTCCAACCATGTCAAGCCCCCAGACCGCGAATGGCCAGGTAATGGGTATAGTTTTGAGGGCGGTGGGTGGCATATGGCTCTGATTAGCAAAGACCTGACAACCGACGCATCTTTGGACTAAGTCCTGAGCATCTTCCCGGGCCGTCGGCCAATAAAATCATGTATGGAATGCCTTTCCTACAAGGGCCCGAGCTGCTGCGTGGTGTCCGCCTAGTCCGGCATGAATTTCAGCCAGGAGGTTTCGCCCTTCCTCTTCAGAGATACACCTTTGAAGGACTCCGGTTGTACTTTTCTTATAATGTTCTCCCTCATGGACCTTGTAGGCTTTAGATCGCCGGACTATGCAGCGGGCCTCATTTTGGTCTTCGGGAAGTTCCTGCCTAAGCAAGTAGGCTAGGAATGGTTCTGTCCACGGGGCGATTACTGCCATTATGTCATGGGCTGAAGGTGTTGTGTCATCGGCTGAATCGCCGGTTGGCGCGGTTTTTTCCGGCGTTTACGGACTCCTCTTCCCATAGTACGGATGGCTTGAAGAGCCGTTCCAGGAAGATGTTTGGAGGGACAGCGTCACGTTTTGCGCCGATGCGTGCTAGTACGTCGGCTGCTTGGTTATTATCTCGGGCTACGTGATGGAATTCAAGTCCTTCAAACCGAGCTGACATTTTTAGGACAGCGTTGCGATATGCTGCCATTTTCGGATCCTTGGCGTCAAAGTCTCCATTTATTTGGGATATTCCAAGGTTTGAATCCCCGCGCACCTCTAGGCATTGAATGCCCATGGAGATTGCCATCCGAAGACCATGTAAAAGGGCCTCGTATTCGGCTGCGTTGTTGGAGTCCGTGTACATTATTTGAAGTACGTATTGGACTGTGTCCCTGGTTGGGGACGTCAATACGACGCCAGCCCCCAGTCCGGCCAACATTTTAGAGCCGTCGAAATGCATAATCCAATTGGAGTATGCGCCGTACTCTTTAGGGAGTTCGGCTTCGGTCCATTCAGCGACAAAGTCAGCCAAGACTTGTGACTTTATAGCTCGCCGAGGTTTGTAAGTTATATCGAATGGTAAGAGCTCAATGGCCCATTTTGCAATCCTGCTCGTCGTGTCGCGGTTGTTTATAATGTCGTTGAGTGGTACTTTGGAGGCCACCGTTATCGAACACTCTTGAAAGTAGTGTCGGAGCTTCCGGGATGCCATGAACACCGCATATGCTATCTTTTGATAGTGCGGGTAACGGGACTTGCAGGGGGTTAACACAGTGGAGACGTAGTACACTGGTTTTTGAAGAGGGAATTTATGCCCTTCTGTCTCTCGTTCGACGACGAGTACCGCGCTTACAACTTGATGTGTTGCCGCGATGTATAACAGCATTGGTTAGCCCAGGTTGGGCACAGCCAGGACCGGATTTGTTGCCAATATGGCCTTTATTTCTTCGAGTCCGGCAGTGGCAGCATCCGTCCACTCGAAGTGTTCGGTGCGCCTAAGGAGGCGATAGAGGGGCAATGCCTTTTCTCCTAGACGGGAGATAAAGCGGCTTAGAGCCACCACGCATCCGGTCAATTTTTGTATTTGCTTGAGGTCTTTTGGGATATCTAGCTGTGACAGAGCTCGGATCTTGGCTGGGTTTGCTTCAATTCCTCTACCGGATACAATGAAGCCCAGGAGCTTTCCGCTGGTACGCCGAAAACGCATTTCTTCAGATTCAGCTTGATGTCATATGCTCTGAGGTTGTCGAATGTGAGCCTCAAGTCGTCTACTAGAGTTTCGACGTGTTTTGCCGATCTGGGTGGCCAGACATATTTGAATCATGCGCTGATATGTTGTGCCGGCGTTTTTGAGTCCGAAGGGCATCGTGTTGAAGTAGAATGGTCCATATGGAGTGATGAATGCCGTTGCGGCTTGGTCCGCTTCCGCCATCTTGATTTGATGATAGCCGGAGTATGCGTCAAGGAAGCACAATGAATCGTGCCCTGCAGTAGCATCGATTATCTAGTCGATGCGGGGGAGGGGGAAGGGATCCTTTGGGCAGGCCTTGTTGAGGTCTTTAAAATCGACGCATAGGCGCCAGGATTTGTCCTTCTTTGGTACCATTACCAGGTTTGCTAGCCAATCCGGATGTTTGATATCTCTGATGAATTCGGCTTCCAATAGTTTGGCTAGCTCTTCTCCCATTGCCTGTCTTTTGGGTTCGGAAAATCGTCGAAGAGCTTGTTTGACTGGCTTGAATCCTTTTAGGATGTTTAGGCTGTGTTCTGCCAATCTGCATGGGATTTCGGGCTTATCCGAGGGGTGCCAGGCGAAAATGTCCCAATTTTTCCGAAGGAATTCTCGCAGTGCGGCGTCTACATCAGGGTTCAGTTGTGCCCCGATGGAGGCCGTCTTTGTTGGGTTCGTTGGATGGACCTGGAATTTTACTATTTCGTCCGCTGGTTTGAAGGAGGTGGACTTGGATCTCTTATCGAGTATCACGTCGTCCCTATTTACAGTAGAGCGCAGCGCGGTGAGTTCTTCTGCCGCTAGGGCTTCGGATAGTGCCTCCAGGGCTAATGCGGCTGTCTTGTTTTTGGCGCGGAGTGCTATGTCCGGATCACTAACGAGAGTAATTATTCCGCCGGGCCCATGCATTTTGAGCTTCATGTACCCGTAATGGGGTACGGCTTGAAAAATCGTGAATGCCTCTCGTCCTAATATAGCGTGATATCCACTGTTGAACGGGGCCACTTGGAACGTGACTTCTTCGGATCTGTAATTATCCGGCGAGCCGAACACCACATCGAGTGTGATTTTTCCGGTGCAGCGTGCTTCCCGGCTAGGGATTATTCCTCTGAAGGTTGTGCTGCTTCGCTCAATGCGGCTCCAGTCTATTTCCATTTTTTGAAGAGTTTCCTCGTAAATGAGGTTTAGTCCGCTGCCGCCATCCATGAGGACCTTTGCAAGTCGAAAGCCGTCCACTATAGGACTAAGCACCAGTGCGGCTGGTGCTCGGGCTGTTCGGAATTTAGGTTCGTCGCTGGCGTTGAAGGTGATGGCTGTGTCGCTCCATGGATTTGTTGTTGCTACTTGGTAGACTTCGGCGAGGCCGCGGATTGTTCGTTTCCGCATATTATTTGATGCGAAGGTCTCAAAGACTGTTGATACCGTACCGGTATTGTTGGAGTGGTTTTCCGGGGCTAGAAGCTCCTCGCCACTTTTGGCCACCTGCCGTAATATCCAACATGCTCGAAGGCTATGTGTTGGGACGGCGCCCTCTGTACTGTGAAGTTTACAGGGTCCGCTGAGCCATCCCTCCAGTACGGTTCCATGCCCTCTATGGGGTTTTTGCTTTTTGGTTTTTGTATCTGGGGCCTGAGTGTGATGCACCCTTTTGTTGCGGACTAGGGTTGTATTCGGAGCCGGATTGTCCCAAAACTGGTTTTCGGTTTTTCGGAAACTCTCCATCGCACAGTACTTTCGTACTATGGACGCCAGATCGGCGAAGAGTGTAATTTCACGATAGTTGATGGCGTTCAATATTCCCTTGTCCGTGCAATTATTGCAAAAGATTGAGATTGCGTTTTCCTCTCGGCAGTCCTTTATCCTGTCCATAACCAGGAGGAATCTGGCCCAGTAATGATGTACTGTTTCAGCAGGCTCTTGCCGTATTAGAGATAGATCGCATATGTCTGGGCGGGTGGGTGGAATAAAGTCCGGAACCCTACCCATCTTGAGGTTTGAAGGCCGTGAAGTTTCCAAATTTGGAAGCTTGGATTGCTGGACGTTGTCCAACGAGTCCAGTCTGATGCCTGACTTTAAGTTCAGTGCTTGATCAAAGTCCGTCCCTCCGCGGAAATCCGGCATGGAGGGTTCGGGAGCCCGGACATGGCTAGTTTTCAATACAGGAGAAGAGTCGCCGCATTGTTCCTCTACCACTGCGACGTGGTGGGTGACCTGGGGAGAGTTAATCTCTCTCAGATCGGTTTTAAGCCCAATCTGATTTTAGTCCGTAGCGACTCCCAGGGCGGCAATGCGATCCAAGAGCTCGTTGACAGACGAGAGCTCTATTGGATCCAGCCGCTCGGCAAGTTCCGAGCTGACGTGAAGATTGCTTTTGACGACTTGAGAAGTCATTGTCGAAGCAGTGGCCGGACAGGCGGTCATAAGAAAACCACCTAGCCAGATAGTTTGGCCGGCGGCCAAGGCCCCTTTGGCGAAAATACCGTCCTTGAAGACGGGTGGAGGCATCCTTCCTATCGGCGACGGCACAGAGGAACTCTCAATGAAAGCACCAATGTCGGTGTCAAAACCGGCGGATCTCGGGTAGGGGGTCCCGAACTGTGCGTCTAGGCAGATGGTAACAGGAGACGAGGGACACGATGTTTTCCCCAGGTTCGGGCCCTCTTGATGGAGGTAAAACCCTACGTCCTGCTTGATTAATATTGATGATATGGGTAGTACAAGAGTGGATCTACCACGAGATCAAGGAGGCTAAACCCTAGAAGCTAGCCTATGGTATGATTGTTGTAATGGAGGTTATGTCCTACGGACTAAAGCCCTCCGGTTTATATAGACACCGGAGAGGGCTAGGGTTACACAGAGTCGGTTACAATGGTAGGAGATCTACATATCCGTATCGCCAAGCTTGCCTTCCACGCCAAGGAAAGTCCCATCTGGACACGGGACGGAGTCTTCAATCTTGTATCTTCGTAGTCTTGGAGTCCGGCGGACGATGATAGTCCGGCTGTCCGGACACCCCCTAGTCCAGGACTCCCTCAAAGGCCCTGGGCCTCTTCCCAAATAATGAGTGGGAAGGGCGCCAACAATTGGCCATTTTGAAAGGGAACATCTAGTACACTTATCCTGACTAAAGTTGGTCTTCGACTGCCAAAGACTCTGGTGGTGACGTTGTCCTGTGCTCCACAATGACTTCCATCCTGCCGCTCCGCTGGTCTTGGTCTCGTTGCACCGAAACGGTAACCTTTGCCTGATGCCTTGGCATGTGCTTGCCCCCTTTGCACCAAAGGGGAAACAAGGACACTGCGCAGGCCGGCGCCCGCCTGGCGCCCGCCTGGTCTCAATCATCATGGCTTGCGCCATGGGCTCCTCGCGAGGTGCCCTGCCTTGATCTCTCCGCCTCCTCGCAAGCCTGGCTGATGAGGCTGCTCCTGAGGAAGCTTCCTGTCGTCCGCCCGCGAGGCTTGGCCCCTTGCGAGGGTCTTGAGCTTGAGCTGATGAAGCTGGGCTACACTGGGCCTTCGCTTGAGCCACGTCGCAGGCCGCAGGTAGGCAAGTCTGGGGACCCCCGTTCCCAGAACGCCGACACAATCCCATCCCTTTACCTTCTTCCAAGTTGCATGTTTTACTTTCCGCTGCTCATATACTCTTTGCATGCTTGCTTGAATTGTATTGTGAATTTTAAACTTGTGCTAATACTCCACCTTAACTTGAAAAACTTAAAAACTGCTACCTTTACTTGTTGAGGGTTTAATCACCCCCCCCCCCCCTCTAAACACCTCTTCTCGATCCTTTCAAGCCCATCTGCTCTTCCAAGGGGAAACAGCCCATCTGCGACATCAGGGAGGGCCCTACAGCCGTGCTCTTCCAAGGGGAAGGATCCCATCTGCGACAACATGGAGCGCATCCAGGGTCCGTGCTCTTCCCACGGGAACGAGCCCATGTGTGAAAAGTGAGGAAACCCATGATTTGTTTTGCCGTGTCTCTTCACAGGGGGAAACCCATGCTTTGTTTTGTCGAGTCCCTTTTGTAATGTAGTGAGAATATGTCTAGTTTTTATTGCTATGTCTGGTTGTTTGCAGTATGCCTTGTTTATTTCAGTTGTTCATAATGTGATGCTCTATATGTGCAATTATTTACTGTGCAGTACATTTCATCAATCCAGTTTTAAATATACCGATAAGAATGCATATATTTGCTTGCTGTTAAGCCTGTTATAGCTAGGATATGCCTCTTTTAAAGCTTTTTGATTGTTCTGTTATTTGTAGTTAGCATATGTCCAGTTTCAAATTCTATCTTTGGTTGTTCGTAGTATGCCTTTCTTATTCCAGTTATTCACAACGTTATGTTCTATATGTGCAAGTATGAACTGTGCAGTTCAATTTCATCAGTACTAGTTTCAACAATACCACTATGTATGACTACATTTGGTTGCTGCATCTCGTAGTTAACACGCCTTTCCATTTTTATTTAATAATAACCAGTGTATTTAGACCGGCACAATACCAGTTTGAATGACTATGTTTGCTTGCTGTTAAATGTTAGGCTTGTTGTAGTTAACACACTTTTCTACTTGTTTCGCTTTACTAGCGTGCTTAAACCTGCACACTGAAGCTATCTTTTGGAGATTATTTTGTCTGCCATGGATAATTTTGGTTGATGTTTAGCCTGTTGTGCTTAACATGCTTCTCGATGTACCTACACAGGACAATTCTGGGAACAACTGATGTTTTCCATCGAGATTAGTTTCATTCCATGGCTTATATATGCTCACTGTTCAGGATATCGGTAGCTGGTACCATATAGGCCGGGGGCTGATAAGGGACTAATCGATGAATCGGACTTTTAACTGAATATATCTGCAACCCATTTATCGTTAGGTTAACTAGGGCCATATGTAATATATCTGAGGCCACATAGCAACATGCATTGTACTTAATGTCTGCATATGCAATCCTAGGCTACATAGCAACAAGGAAGAGTGTTACCTTAATGTTCTGATGATGTCTAGATATACGTAGAAGAGCAGCAGCAACAACAATAACAACACAACTCTGTTTGGATACTCAACTTAGCTAGAGATTAGAGTTAGTTTCTAGCTCATGACTAACCCTGAACTAACTCCATCCAAAGAGGTGTTTGGATGACAGGGTTAGATACTTAGATTGACAATTAATACACTAGGAGAACTAGCTTCAATTAGCACCTCTTGGGTTGGTTAGTTTTTTTGGGTTGGTTATAGATGCAACTAGCTCAAACTAGCCCTCGTGTTTAGATATACTTTGAGCCTGAACTAGCTCAAACTAACTCTAACCCATGGATACAACAGCAGTTAATCAGCCGATAATTTGTAAGAATGCAATAAACTCCTTCTGGCCATAATATAAGATGTTAATTCATCTAATATGTGAGTATATTGGATGTTATAAGATATTATAAAAGAATATTGTACTACATCATTGTGCAATTGGTCTTTAGTGGGAGGACACATTCCTGACGACTACGAAGGAGTCCGTGGCGACTTCGTCAATCTTAAAATGACATGATGACTCACTCTCCCAGAGATGCTCATAGGGTAGAGTATGTGTACGTGTATTCATAGGGGTGAGTGTATGTGCGCATTATGAGCGTTTGCATCTTTACTGTGTTCAAAAAGAAAAAGGAATAGATTGAGGTTTTCCTAAAAAAAAGAATCTAATAAGTAAATTTGCCAGAAAGTTGATGTGCTTACCAACAAATTTGTCATTCTTGCGTCACTAAATTTGCCGTCGAAAACTCGTTTGGAATTGTCACGTGGTCATACCTGACGATTTGGTACTTATCATTTTAAAAAAAGGAACACATAGAGGTTCACATCAGAGGCAGCATGATTCATCCGTCCACACCGGAACAAATCCGGATGAAGCATGTACACGCATGCATGGGTTGGCGCGCGACTTTAGCCGCAAACGAACACCACCTCATATTCGGGCAGAGCAACGCCACAGAAAAGCAAATTCGATGGGGAAGCCTCTCCTCGCACGGTCGGCAACCAAATTCGATCGACAACGACGTAGTGCCGCTGGCAAACAGCATCGGCGTCGATGGATCAGATTCGGAACAGCCCAGCTCTCCCTCTCCGACACAATATGATGGCCGCAGGGGGGTCGCCATGCCACGAGCGGCGGCTGGCTGGCTTATTTAGGCCACGTTTGATCCATGCACCGATCGATCCCCGCTCCCCGGCATGCACGACAGCAGCAGGCGCGCTCGGGTACACAGTCTGGTCGAGTTGATGATGACCCCGATCCGCCTGTAGCCTCCTGCGGCCAGTTGCCCTCCTCAGATCGGAGCATGCATGAGAAGCACATGAGGCCATAAATGCTCCCCTGCAGGCGTACCCGCCGGCCGCCCGGTTGATTGGCGCCATACCTTTCAAAGCGGACCCCCGAGCTCCCGCCGGGCTCCATCGTATATTCGCGCGTACGATGCCGACCCAGGGATCAACGGTAGATACATGAAGGCCATGCCGTATGCCACAGCACACAGCAGGCGGTCGGCCAGCGCATGCAGCCGCTGGGAACCTTGCTTATAGATAGACTGGTCGATGGGGAATAGCTCGGCTCGGCATGCGCAGCTTGCCACCGACCGACCGACCGGCCGACCGGCCGGCGGCATCAACGATGGGCACATGTGTCCTGGTGGTGTAGTCTTTTTCCGGCCGTGAGCTGGCGTCCGGCGTCGTTGCTGGAAAACAGACATCCGGCGGTCCCGGCTGTTTGCCGCTGCTGATCGAGGTGCGGTGACTGGTGAGACGACGGTGACGGGCATTCTAAGGTGATGGACGGCGCTGAAAGGGCGGAAGCGCAATGCATGACGAGCTTGTACTACGTGATCAGGCCATGGATGATATCTTGTTTACAGGACGGAGGTATGATAGGCTGATAGCGAGGGAACGGAGCGAGCCCACCGTACAGCTGCTGCATGCAGCACGACACGTGGGAGGTACTGGCCTCTCCAGATGGACTGCTGTCACGTCAGCCAGTAGGCAGTTGATGTCTTACTCGCAGCCGTATGCAGTCATACGGGCTACTGTGGGGTTGGGTTGGGGGAGCCACACTGCCGCCTCACATGCGTGATGCCGCAACCACAAATATGTATGCTCGCTTTCACTTTCACTCTCCCGTATTTAGGTTTTGACGGGCATGCCTTTCCTTTTCCTTTTCAGTTTTCACGGTCCTAATCATTGGTCAGAAGATCATGCCATGGTGCAACTCAGCCGCGCACACTGTTCAAATACGGGTGCCGCGGCGTCACAAGGTAGAACACGAAAGCGACGATAATAATAATAATAATAATAATAATAATAATATAGCATCTTCGGTATGTGCTAAATTCTCTTGTTTCTGCTTCCACTCCAACCACTGGGCCCTTATTTTTTGAAGAAACGATGAATGATGCTACTAGTCCGCTTTAGAGTGTTGTATCCACTCGGTTCATCATTTGTACTACATCTCTCTCAGTTTACAGGGCGTGCGCGTACCCCTAGGTCGTCAATTTGACCAACCTAATACAAGTCATATATTACAAAAAATATACCAACATAAACTACGGAGTTTCTACTTTCAAAAGGTATAATTTTTGTGTTATATGGTTTATATTAGGGTGATAAAATTGGCAATCTAGGTATACGCGCAGGATTTGTAAACTGAGACGGAGGTAGTATGAAACAAGATTTGTACTTTTTAGCGCATATATATGCGTTGCTCTCTAGTGTAGACGCGGGGTCTTCTCCCATGTCCTTGAGAGCTGCACCAAATCTTCTTTTTCGAGAAAAAAAAAGCCTCATGACTTACACCGGTGTTGCTTTCGATGCGTCTTCTATAGCCACCGCCGGCATGATAGTAGGGATCCGGCTGTCTGCTGGTCTTGCCGTCTAGTTGGTCACCTTAGCTACCAATGCCGCACCCGCTTCTTACGCTCTTCATCACGGCCTAGCTCTACTGCTTTAAGTAGCTGCCTGAGGGCTTCCCTTCCCCCTCCCTTCTTTTTCGATAAAAAGCCTCATGACTTACACTGGCGTTGCTTCTGATGCCTCTCCTATATCCACCGCCGGCGTGATAGTAGGGATCCGGCTGTCTGCTGGTCTTGCCGTCTAGTTGGTCACCTTAGCTACCAATGCCGCACCCG